>NC_142346.1:25660000-25845000 GCF_054954075.1 Amborella trichopoda
ATCCTTTTTGGTAAATTAAAATATATAAGGTATTATCAAAATTTATATTAATATTCTAAAAATCATGTAACATAAAATTAAGCATTTTAAATTATTTTGATGGGAATTGGATTCAACTATGTTAAGGATAATGCGAATATACAGAGGCACATCTCTACTGGCGATCATGTCCTACACTCACTTTCTCAAACTGACCTAACAGTTTCCATGACCCACAACTCGTTGTTGGTATTCATGATTGGACTATCAAAGTCAGCCCACAAGTGAAGAGAATACACAACCCTAGTCCATGAATTACAGGTTTCCCTAGGGACAAGTCCAGGTCACACAGATCTTTGCACACTTCTCGCATTTGGTGCATGGGGGTTATCTCTACATCACAGGTACATGTCATATCCCCAGTGGGGTTCGCTTCCCAAGACGACTATCATATGTACATGTTGTGCTATGATCATGATGAGGATTTGGCTCTCATCCCCTCGGGCCCTAAAATTGCACACAAGGGTCAAGAAGTTCGTTGGCCATCCACCTTGGGCATCTCTCCGACCTCATGAAGGGTTAGCCCCCAAATAAAATTCAGCAAGGGTGTCCCAGAGGTGCTTCCAAAATTCAGATTTGAGAGTTCAACAACCATTGGTCAAGAGTTCATTAACCATTGGTCAGGTAACTGGGTGTGAGGTGTGCTAATCCCTAAAGGGATAACCCTAGGCAAAAGTAAGTCTTCCTTTATTTATTTTTTTATTTGTTGCTATTTTTGTCTTATTTTTTATTCCTAAATTCTTAGTATTGTTTTCAGTTGAATAAAGTTTATTTTGGCAGTAAGTTTATAAAGATCCTAGATAGTAGTAAGCTGAATTTATTGTATGTGTGGTACCTGTAAGTAGAATTTCTAGCCATTAATAATAGAATAGGAAGAAGTTTTTGAAATTATAGCCTAGAATTCTACATAGCCTCCTTTCATTCCCTACTCGAACCCAAGGTTACATCTTGCCGTGTGTTTAAGCATCATGCATCACGCCATTGGGTCCCACTCTCATGGTGAGGGATTCATCTCTACCTCCTCAAGGCACTTGATGACAAGTGGTGTTGACTGTGGAAAGCTGTCAACCTCATTAGCACTAGCAGTTTGAGGAAATTGTGCTAAAGATGACAATATATATTGGCTAGTCCCTATAGCATACTGCATGTACTAGTACTTGGTCCCAACCGTTCTAACCATTGGAATACATACGTCCATAAATTCAAGCAAGTATGTGTAGCTAGGATAACATGAATGGAATACGTTAATCATAATTAGCTTTGATTGGTTAACAGATTGTATATAATAGATGAAAGGAAAGGAAGGAAAAACAGCAGCAAATGCCTTTGAAGACTCAAAACTCCCTACACTTTTTTGTACTCATAAATACACTACATGGGTAATGCATGTATATTTTCATGGCATATACTTGTATATTCCCAGGTACCTGAATATACGCTTGAAAACTTTTAATATGGTCTTGGTTGACTTTCAGTATCGTGGTGGATACGTTTTGGAAATTACAAATTGGAGGCCTGCTTCCTTTGATGAAATTACGAGTGTTCATACAACAACTTATGTAAATGGTCTAGAGAAGGTACAGTTATGCCTTCAATTTTATTGAGTAACTTATGTAGAAGCTGGAACTACTTGGAATGAGAAGTTGGTTGCATCTGTAGTTCTAGTTTCAGCATTGCACTTCTCAGAGAGACTAAACTTGGGGCAGGCTTTTCACTGCTCGTATTCCATGAAGCACTGGAAATAATCTCTAATATTGATAATTGACATTATTAGATATTCTATTTCATAGTCATCTATATTTTATTCTATTCTTTTATTTCAATTTGTGATTGCCCAAGGGCATCTTTTTTATAAGACGTCATATATTTAACTCTACAGAATCTTTTAGCATTTGAGAATCTTGTTAACTATTACCAAAAAAAAAGAAGAAGAAATATTTACGAATACCTTGTAAACATTTCATGATGAAGGTTTTCCTCACTATCAAGCTCCTTCTGCCCCATCACTATCTGTGGAAGCTCCTTCTGCCCCATCTCTTCCCTCCTCTTTTATCCTCTACATCTTTACGGCTTGGATGACTCTACCAAGGTATTACACCCTAAATAGGAGAGGCAAGACAAATTGTTTTATGATAAAGAGTAAGTAATTCACAAATATTATTTTGTTTCAAAGCTTGAAGTTTTGCAGCCATACCATGCTTCCAACAGTTCTGGGTCTCACAGCCTCTTTATGATTACCGATTCAGAAATAGAAGATAAAGAAGTGGGTCTTCCCACCGTGCATTAAGACTTTCAAAATTCAAACCAAATCAAATTTGTAGGAGGTGAAACTTTGATGCACTGTTTCTTTGTTGAATTTCAGATTTTGTTTTTTGACTAGGCATTGTGTGGTTAATGCCTACTTTCGCTTGGAAATTGTCTTTTTAACCTGTTGGCTTTTTTCCCTGAACAACCTTAGATGTTCACTGCTTAGGTGTTGTATACATTTTCGTAGATTTTCATAGTTTTGCATCATGCGTTCCTCATGTGCAAATGTTGGGTCTTCATACTCAAATTTGATGAGTTTTGTATTTTTGTTTTGTTCTAGCATCCTAAAGGCATGCAACCCCTTTGTGGTTTCCTTTTCCAAGTGCTGGGAGTAATCCTGGCTCATAATGAGCCGAACTTGGGCAGTACTTTGAAGCTCGATGAGGTAAGCCAAGCTACGCTTGACAGCTCATTTACAACAAACCAGGTCCCAGCTGGGACAAGATCACCTTGGGCTTGTTTAATAATATAACATTTATGTGTGTTTGTTTGTATGCATGTGTATTTGTGTGTGTGTGTGCTCGGGGGTTGACCTCCTCGATATTTAAGGAGTGGCTTCTCTTGTTTCTAATGATATTTTTTCTATTTATATGATTTTTATTAATGGTTTTAATGTGATACATGGGTTTATTATTTCCCTTCAAAACAGATGTTTTTGCAAGCTTCAAGGATTTTTTAACTCTTTCAAAACTCAATTTTAAGGAAAACTTAAGATAGTTCATTCAAATTTATTGGGAAGATTATGCCCCTTGTGAACTTATAGAACTTCTTATCTGACAAAGTTTTGCATCAGCGGACATGTCTACTCCCTTACAAATTGTATATTGTTGTTGGTAGGTCCCTTAGAAAATGCTTTTAAGCTTGATTCATACATTTTGAAAATATATGAGGGGAGGATGTTGTCAGTAATTGCAGTCCCATGCCTACTTTGTCAAATACCTTCTAAGTTTTCAATGATTTCTATATCCGAAACTTAATTGTTCATAGAAGAAGCTCCATGGCCATACACAATGTGGGTTGATCAATATGCATCATCATCATGAAAGCCTTTTCCCAACTATTCGGGGTTGATCAATATGCTTGCTTAACTAATTATTGATTATGTATCAAAAGAGTCCACAATTTTGACGAAATGTGGTATTGGAAATGAAACTAACGACATGGAATTAATTACAAACACCTATCCAAGCTTCATGTACCCTACATCTTGATTGCATTTCGTTTGTACTTTGTATAATGATCTTGTTGATAATATCTAGTAGTTCTTCCTTTTTCGTCCTTTTCACTTACAAAGTGTTTCACTTGAATAATTTATGCAGGCTATGGAGAAGGCTTCCCAAGAAGGTATTGTGTTCATAGATGGATCTGGACCAACCTATGCGACTTCAACTGTAAGTTTCTTGACTATTGTGTGGTTAACTGACCTGCATGGAGATTTTCCCCATATTGAAATTTGCATTGACCTGGAATTCTTATGGATTCCATTCTTTTCTCTTACAACAAAAATTTGGCTGAATCTCCCTTAATTGGAGTCGATTTTAGTACCATCATCGTCAATGATTTTAGTACGTATTCTGAAAATTCCAACTTCTAAATAATCCCTGTAAGAGTTGGGTTTAGTTTTGAATGTCTAGGGAGAACTAAATTGGGATCTGGAGGCACGAGAGAAACTTTTTTCGAAGTGGTAAACGTCTCTGACTTGGCCTAATTTTGAGATGCAATTCGATCCCCACAAACTCATTCCCAGGATACAACTAACCTGACTGAAATGAGTCGCAAAGAGCTACAAGTTGCACTATCTAAGATCTTAAAATCACTGCTGTTATGAGATCTTGTTGTCAAATTGATAAAAGGTCAAACATTTACAGCAACTTATACATCAACTATACAACCCATTCATGTACAACAACTGATACAACGCATTTACAGAAACTGATACAACAATTGGTATTTACAGCAACTGATAACTAATTGAGAAAGAAAGAGAACTGAAAGCAAGAACTGAAACTAAAGAGGTGAAGAGAGAAGGAGAACTCAATACTCCAAGACTCGATGCTTCTAATGAGGGATGAGCTTCCCTTATATAACTTCGAAAAGGCTTCGCACAGTATAAAGATAAAGATTCTTCTTTATCTTGAACAGTGTACATCCGAGCATCTTGAACAGTAAAAGCTTTGAATAATTGTACGAAAAGGGGTTCGTACAACATCTTGTACAATGAAAGTAGAACACGTGTTGTGTCCGTACTGTCGGCAGAGTGTAAGTAGAACACGTGTTGTGTTCGTACTATCGGCAGCATGTTTGTAGAACTCATGTGCTGGATAAAGTTGCAGTCGTATTGTCCTATCAATCTTATCAGATACTTTATCGGATATTTTACTTGTATAATAAGTATCTATATGGTCCCACCATCCTTCTTCAACTTTGCATCATGTTATCAAGATTGGCTTCTCCAACAATATCGAAACTGAAACTTCCAGGACTATTTGGATTTTGATCTTCTTCATGTTCTTGATCTTCAACAATATCTTTTGTTTTTAGGAGTAGATCTAAATGAAGGTCCATTTCATTGAAGTCACAACATTTCTCGAAATATTCTTGTTCAACAATAATTTTCTCTAGACTTCGACGGTAACTTGATGGTAGATAAGTTGTGAACAATCGTCTTCCATTAGTTACTTTGAAGGCACGGTTATTTAAATTTAATTTAGCTTTAGTTCTGAAATTTGAAATATGTTTTTATATCCATATTAGAAATCTCATTATGATTCCAGTTTTGTCCTTCAGTTAATAGAAAATCATTATCTGAAGCTTTTTCAATGAAAATGTTTATATGAAACGTTCAGCAGGAATTGAAGCTCCATATTTTGGAGACCCAAAAAATCATACTTTTAATGAAATTTGGAAAGCTTTGTAATTGCATCCAGTCTAGATGCTCAAATACAATTTTTCCAGTTAATCCCCATTTGATTGCCTCTTGACTCTAAGGTTCATGATTTATATAAAATATCAATTTGGGGAGAGTTTGATAATTATAGTAAATATTACAGGAGTACTTGTTTAGTAACTCCGGGATTAGAAAAAACTGTTCTTTATCAGTTTCATCAGAGATTTTAGAAAATATTTCAGGAGGAAGTAATTGTTTGGCCTTCTCGTAGAAACAAATTCATTTTATTTATTCGAATATTGAATCACTGAATTGATTTTTCAAAAGCGAATTATTATTTCAAAAAAACTATTTATTTTTTCAAAAGCGAATTCCTCACTCCAATCCATTTGTTTACTGGATTCAAATATTTTTTATTTCATTTTTGAAAATGACACGGACTGACTTGCTATCAGGTCTGATAACCTTCCCATGTGTTTTCGAAATTTTCTTTTATTATTTAAGAGATGGTTCTTCCATGCCTCATTTAGTTCTTCATAGATTGCCATAGGAATATGAAGATTATGATAAAAGTTTGGGACTGGTTTAGTCTCTGATGGAAGCATATAATTTTCACGTAGTCGTGAAAAGTTCTCATTTAATCTTATTATTTCTGAGTAAGATAGAGGTTTAGGATTTGGGTCTTGAGCAAATTGAGAAAAGTAAAGAGGGGTATCTTTTGAAATATTCTTCTGGCTTGGTACCTGATTGGTCCCCAAATTTATCTCTCTTTTTTTTTCTTTGTTTAGGAATTTCTTTCTTCCCCTTGTTTAAAAGTGGTTGTTTTCCTTTGTCCATCTGAAAATTATTCGGGATTCTTGCTAAAAAGGTCTGCAAGAATATTATCAGTACCTTTAATATATTCAACTTCAAAACTGTAATTATGAGTAGCATTAGACCAACGAATCCTTCTAGGATTTGTTTCACCTTTGCTATTTTTTAAAAAAATTTGTACTGCTTTATTATCTGTTTTGATAATAAATTTTTCTGGTGCTAAATATATATGGAATCTTTTTATTCCATTGAGAACAACTAGTAGTTCCTTTTCATATGTGATAAAATTATTCTCAGTAGTATTAAATTTGCCAGAATTATATCCACATATGAGTTCTTTATTTACTACTGCTTTTAAAACTGCGCTCGAATTTTCAATTGAAGCATTAGTTTCAAGGATTAATTTATCTCCTTCTCTAAGAAAATTAACTGTTGGTACATTTTCAAGTTCAGCTTTAATTTGTTTTACTATTGCTGAGTCCTTTTCATCCCAAACAAATTCATCTTTCTTGAGTTTCTCTAATAAAGGTTTTTCTTTTTAGAGAAATTTGGGATAAAGTTTCTTCCACAATTAAGAATTCCTCATCTTTCTTGAGTTTCTCTAATAAAGGTTTTTCTTTTTTAGAGAGATTTGGGATAAAGTTTCTTCCACTTTATAGATGTTTTTTATCTACAATTTTATCAGGAAAATTCTTAATTTTGACAATAATATGTTCTTGTAATCTTATTATGTTCTGGTCTAAGATTGTTCCTAGAAATTCAATTCATGTTATTTCAACTTCAATCTTTTTAGGACTTAGTATAATTCCATTATCTAAGAATTTGTTACATATTATTTGTTGATGTTTTCTGTGGCCCTCTAAGGTTTGAGAAAATACCAAAACATTATCAATATAAACAACACAAAATTCTTTCAGTTCTGAAAAGATTTTATCTATCCATCTTTGAAAGATATGAGGGGCATTGCATAAACCAAATGTCATGACCTTCCGTTGATAATGGCTGTAGGGTGCACTAAAAGCAGTCGAGGGTTTTGACTCTTTTGTCAACATTATTTGCCAAAACCTTGATTTGCAATCAAGTTTGCTAAAGTATTTAGCATTTTTTGTTTGGTGGATTAATACTTCTTTTCTACGTATCAAGTATCCGTCAAACTCTAGATTTTCATTCAATCTTTGGTAATTTATAACCATTTTGGCCTTACCTATTTTTTCTTCATTATGGTTTCTTACCATAAATGCAGGGCTAGAATGTGGACTTGTAGTAGGCTCTATTAGTCCTTTTTCCAGAAGATCCTTTATTTGGATAGAGATTTCGTCTATATCTTTTTTAGTGTAGATCATTGGTTTTACTCTGATAATTTTGTTTAGATCTCAGAGTTTTGAATTACAATATCTAGGATTTCTAGACCATAGCTTTAAAGGATTTTCACTAAAAATTGGTTTTAGGTGTTTGTAAACCCAATGATTCTCATTGAGTTCTTTTATTTCATTTAACCATTCACCACGTTTTTGTGGCGTAAATCCTATTTAACATCTATACTTGTGTTCAACAAGTATTGGTATTGATACCTTCTCACGTTTTATGGTAGAAATGTGCTTGGTATCATGAATTTCTATTGGATAGTGATTTTAAAGAAAGTTATTTCCAAGAATAAAATCACCATGCATAAAAGGAAAACATAGAATTTTTGGAATAATTTTTTTTTTATTTTCTAACCAAACGGATACATTTTTGGCTTTATTATTATTACCATTAATACCAGTTGCATGTAATGGAGTATGCATTTTTTCCCATTTTTCTAATGGTAATGCAGTTGGGCTACAAGCACATGTTGTTGCTCCTGTATCAATTAGAATATCATGATGACATGGTTTATATCCTTAAAAATTAAATTCTCCTAAAACGAACATATATCGCTTTCGATTTTGATTATGTGAAAAGATGATTTCTTCATCTACTCCTATTTTCATCCTGGATATAGTTATGGATTGTTGAGTCTCTTCTTGAAATTGTTGATTATTTTCTTGTTGATTATTTTCCAGTTCATCATCTTTTGTTTGTAGAGAAGAACTAGATTAAGGAAATATAAAAATTTGAATATTTTTGTAACCCTATGGTTTTTGTTTTACCGTAGCTTTTGATTTTTGATCTAGTTGATCGAAACTCAATATTCTTTCTTCAATAAAATTTTGGGTTTTTCAAAGCTTAATCTATTATTTGAGAAGAGTTGATCACTAAAATATATGTTGTTTCTAGAGGCTTGGAAAGTAATAGGCTGTATTTCCTTTTTGGAAACTTTTTTTGTAAAGGTTTCAATTAACTAATTAGCAGGGATCTCGAGATCTCACCAGTTGATTAATCTTGGTTGGATTTCTGTATCAAAGTTACGAGGTTCAACGTTTTCTACAAATCTACTGTCTATATTATTTGTTGAAGTCTTAGTCATACTGGTTAAATCATGAATTGCTTTCCATTATATTGCAAGATCGAAACTATTTTCTTTCATCCCAATATTTTTTGTTTGGATTAAACTTTTGACAATATCTTGAACGTTTTTTTTTTGCACTGAGATGAAATAGTTAGGTTTTATTTTAATTCAAACTCTTCCAGTGACAAGATTAGATTGTACACCTCCTATTATTGCCTTAATAGAATCGCTAAATCTTTTGTTCAAAGCAACAACTAATATTGGGGTGTCTATCCCTTGTCGAAATAACATTGTTATTTCGATTAGGATTACTCCAATATGCGTATATCTGAGTTTCTGATATTGCTTTACCAGTTTTGCAATTTTGGTTTTGTCAAAAATTGCTATTTCAACAGAACCATTTTCTGAGATTTTAGCAGTTGTATCACCACTAAGATATTCAAAGTGTCTAGCGTTCCAAACTTGGAACTTTGACAATTTATATATTTCTTCTTTTTCTAATTTAAGCTCATCGATTGTGAATTCTTCATGAATTACATCTCCTAATGTAAGAACTTCTGGATGCTCTTTATCAGGAACTTCTGTTATAAGTTCTTCATTCATTATGAAGACAAGTTCTGATTCTGAATCCCTGTTTTCTGATTCAGTCTCAACTTCGAATATAATTGGTTCGTTATCAGAAATTTCTTCTCCAAAACATATTTCATAATTATTTTCTTCAAGGATTCTTATCATATTTTCTTAACATATTTTCCTTTTTGAGTACAAATTGGGGCAATATGTCATTCTTCATTGCATATATAACAATGACAACTCCTTTTGGGTTTGTTTATATTCTTCTTGACTATATATTGTTTTTTACGATTGATTTTTTTTTTTATTCTTCTCCTTCCATTTGAAGTTTTTCAAAAGAAAAATTTCGTTTGTTTTTTATTTTAGCAACCAAATTCAAAATTATTTTTTAGAATTCGGCTGCAATCTTTTTCTCCTAGTCCTTTTTTGACTTGCTTTTTTGCTTTTAAGTCTAAGCAATGACTTTCAATTTTTTGGAAAACAAATCTTATTCTATTTCCCATAGTATCATTTGATGATGTAGTACTGACATATTTACTATATTCAGTGTTACAAATTTCATCCGTGGTGATGGTAGTTTATGGAAAAATTGTTTCCATAATTTTGATTTATTTTCATTCAGCATTTGGTACCAATTTTGAAATTCTTTAGCAAAAGCTTTGAATTCTTTAATGTTACAAAGCGATATCTTTAAAAAGTATATTATGCATCATTTTGCAGTTTATACTCATCTATGTGTCCACAAAATTTTCGTTTAAGATTTTGGTGAAATCTTTCTGGATGTCTTCCATTTTCCTTTTTCTACTAAGCATATTAGTTTTTTCTTCTTGCCCTCTAGTTGAAGCTTCCCATTTTCTAAGAAATTGCAAAGTATTTCCTTGCAATGTTCCTGCTAAATGGTCTAGAATTTTTTCTCTAGACCAAACTATTTTGTAATTTGTTAAGACTAGAGGCATGGATTGAGCCCAATCATCAATGGCTTGACCATATTCTCCAAAAGGTATTTTTTTAGATCAAGACGTGCCATTTACATTGACATTTTGTTTGTGTATATCATCTCTTCTAGAGTTTACCTCAGGGATGGGTTTTGAAAAGGAAGGAGAAGCTTTTTCTTCTTCGTTCTTAAAAAATTCTTCGTTTTTGATATTTTGAACGTATTACTCAAATTCTTCGCGTGTCCAATGCCTAGTTTCTGGGTCTGATTCTGGATGATCTGGTTCTTCAATTTTTCTTTTACCATTTGATTCAGAGTATTTTGTTTCAAACTCTTCATTTTTAAATTCTGATTCGTTTATTTCGCTTGCAACAATCTTTTCTGATTCTGCATCACTATCATCTAAACTGATTATTAGATGATAATTGTTTCTTAACATGAGTTTTTCATGTTTAGTCAATAATCTTTGCGTATTAGAAATAATATTATTTCTTATTTTTATATCTTTTTCTTTTATATATCTTTATTTCTAATATTCAATGATTTCTTTGATGGCTTTAAAGTTTTTTGAATCTTCTTCTAGAGTTAATATTTATGTTCCATAAAATAGCCTTTTATGGAACAACTAGTATTTACAGCAACTGATAACTGATTGAGAAAGAAAGCGAACTGAAACCAAGAACTGAAACTGAAGAGGTGAAGAGAGAAGGAGAACTCTATACTCCAAGACTCGTTGCCTCTTATGAGGGATGAGCTTCCCTTATATAACTTCGAAAAGGCTTCGTATAGTATAAAGATAAAGATTCTTTTTTATCTTGAACAATGTACGTCCGAGCATCTTGAATAGTAAAAGTTTTGAATAATTGTACGAAAAAGGGGTTCGTACAACATCTTGCACAATGAAAGTAGAACACGTGTTGTGTTCGTACTGTCGGCAGAGTGTAAGTTAAACACGTGTTGTGTTCGTACTATCGGCAGCATGTTTGTAGGACTCATGTGCTGAATAAAGTTGCAGTCGTATTGTCCTATCAATCTTATCAGATACTTTATCGGATACTTTACTTGTATAATAAGTATCTATATGGTCCCACCATCCTTCTTCAACTTTGCATCATGTTATCAAGATTGGCTTCTCCAACAATATCGAAACTGAAACTTTTAGGACTATTTGGATTTTGATCTTCTTCATTTTCTTGACCTTCAACAATATCTTATGTTTCTAGGAGTAGATCTAAAGGAAGGTTCCTTTTCATCGAAGTCGCAACATTTCTATTTGATTTAGCTTCAGTTTTGAAATTTAAAATATGTTCTTATATCCATAATAGAAATCTCATTATGATTCATGTTTTGTCCTTCAGTTAATAGAAAATCATTATCTAAAGCTTCTTCAAGATACCATATTTGATATGGCTGAAAAAATCTTTCCCTACTTCTCCAACCAATGGTGCTGGTTATATGAAACAATTGGGAATTGAACCTGTATGTTTTGGAGACCAAAAAATCATACTTTTAATGAAAATTGGAAAGCTTTGTAATTGCATCGAGTCTAGATGCTCAAATAACATTGTTCTAGTTAATCCCCATTCGATTGCCTCTTGACTCCAAGGTTCATGATTTATATAAAATATCAATTTGGGGAGAGTTTGATAATTATAGTAAATATTACAGGAGTACTTGTTTAGTAACTCCGGGATTAGAAAAAACTGTTCTTTATCAGTTTCATCAGAGATTTTAGAAAATATTTCAGGAGGAAGTACCTATTTGGCCTTCTCGTAGAAACAAATTCGCTTTATTTATTCGAATATTTAATAACTGGATTGATTATCCAAGTATCGGGATATTTCGAAAAAACTATTTATTTTTTCAAAAGTGAATTCCTCACTTTAATCCATTTGTTTAATGCATTCAAATATTTTTTATTTTATTTTTGAAAATGACACAGACTGACTTGCTATCAGGTATATTAAGAATTCTTAAAAAACTTTGTAGATATTTTTTTTCTACAATTTTATCAGGGAAATTCTTAATTTTGACAATAATATGTTTTTGTAATCTTATTCCGTTATGGACTAAGATTATTCCTAGAAATTCAATTGATGTTTTTTCAACTTCAATCTTTTTAGGACTTAATATAATTCCATTTTCTAAGAATTTATTACATATTATATGTTGATGTTCTCTATGGTCCTCTTAAGGTTTTAGAAAATACCAAAACATCTTGAATATAAACAATACAAAATTCTGTTAGTTCTGAAAAGATTTTGTCCATCCATCTTTGAAAGATTTGAGGAGCATTGCATAATCCAAATGGCATGACCTTGCATTGATAATGGCTGTAGGGTGCACTAAAAGCAGTCAAGGGTTTTGATTCTTTTGTCAACATTATTTTCCAAAAGCTTGATTTGCAATCAAATTTGCTAAAGTATTTAGCAATTTTTTTTTTGATCGATTAATACATCTTTTCTAGGTATCAAGTATCCGTCAAACTCTAGATTTTCCTTCAATCTTTGGTAATTTGTAACCATTCTGGCCTTATCTCTTTTTCTTCATGATGGTTTTTTACCATAAATACAGGGCTAGAATATGGACTTGTAGTAGGCTCTATTAGTCCTTTTTCCAGAAGATCTTTTATTTGGATAGAGAATTCGTCTATATCTTTTTTAGCATAGGCTATCGGTTTTACTCTGATAATCTTGTTTGGATCACAGAGTTTTAAACTACAGTATCTAGGATTTCTAGACCATAGCTTTAAAGGATTTTCACTAAAATTTTGTTTTCGGTGTTTGGTAAACCCAATGATTCTCATTGAGTTCTTTTATTTCATTTAAACATTCACCATGTTTTTGTGGTGTAAATCCTATTTGACATCTATACTTGTATTCAACAAGTATTGGTATTGATACCTCTCACCTTTTAGGGTAACAATGAGCATGGTATCATGCATATCTATTGGATAGTGATTTTGAAGAAAGTTATTTCCAAGAATAAAATCACCATGCATAAAAGGAAAACATAGAATTTTTAGAATAGAAATTGTTTTATTTCCTAACCAAACTGCAACATTTTTGGCTTTATACTCTATCTGAGTATTATTACCATCAATACTAGTTGCATGTATTGGAGTATGCATTTTTCCCATTTTTCTAATGGTAATGCAGTTGGGCCACCGACACATGTTATTGATCCTGTATCAATTAGAATATCAAGATGATATGGTTTATGTCCTAAAAAATTAAATTCTCCTAAAACGAACATATATCGCTTTCAATTTTGATTATGTGAAAAGATGATTTCTTCATCTCCTCCTATTTTCATTCTGGATATAGTTATGGATTGTTGAGTCTCTTCTTGAGATTGTTGATTATTTTCTTGTTCATTATTTTCCAGTTCATCTTCTACTGTTTGTAAAGAAGAACTTGATCCAGGAAATGTAGGAATTAGAATATTTTTGTAACCCAATGTTTCTTGGGAATAAGGTCTGTAGTACTCGTTTTTCTCAAAGCATGATAATTTATTCGACCTAATCTACCATGCCATAAAGAAAAGGAATGAATCTTATACGTAGAAGAAGAGGTACCTTTTTCCAGTATGTACATTGACTTTGAACACTACCTTCAGAGGCACATCCCATCCCTCGAAAACATCACTCTTTGAAAAGATAAACTTGTCAGACTCAAAGACAAGTTTGAAACCCCTCGTTATTTAAAAGGTATGCAAGCACCAGCTTTCTTTAGACTTCAGGGGCATGATAAACGTCCTGAAGGACATAAATTCGAACTTCATTGTCCCTTTACCAACTACCTTAGAGGAAGAAGAATTGCCCTTGTAAAGGACGGTTTCCTCCGCCACCATTTCGTAAGCCCTAAACATGTTTATGTTATTAGAGATATGTTTGGTCCTTCCTGAGTCCGACCATGGTGTAGTGGCCCCTAATGACATTTACTTCAGAGATCATGGCTACCAATAGTTCTTTAGCTACATTGGCTTAAGCCAGCTGCTTCTTTTGAATTCTACAGAATTTTTGTACATGGCTTGCTTTGTAGCAAGAATAGCATAATATGGTTTCTTATCTTTGTCTTGAGCTGTCTTTGGTTTTGGAGCTTTAGTAGCTTTCTTATCTTTTTTCTTTTGCTTAATCTTGCTTCCTTTTTGTCCTTGAGTTTTTCTTTTTCGAACCTTTAATTACATCGGCTTTGGTGATCATCTGTGACTTTTACTCTTTTAGATCTTAAAGTCTAGTCTCCTCTTCAATTGTTAAATGAGTCATCAACTGTTCCAAGCTCAAAACTTCTTACTTACGCATCAATGTATTTCTATAATCTTTCCAAGAGGATGGTATTTATCTACTATTGCAACAACATGGAACGACTCGTCAAGTTTAACACCATTTGATGCAAGTTCATTTGCTACAATTTGAAAACCATGGACTTGTTCCAACATTGATATCTCTTTTGTAATCTTAAAATTCAAGTATCTGCTAATGAGATACTTCTTTCTTCCGACATCTTCCATTTTATATTTGCTTCCAGAGCTTCTCACAGGTCCTTTGCAATTAGCATTCCTAAGTAGATATCAAACATAAGATTATTCAAAGCATCCAGGAGATGCCCTTTGATCTTTTCCCCACTGTTGAATTTCTTGGGCAATCTGATTACAGGTGGTCTGCATACTGATATTCTGATCACCAGCAGATTCGAAAGTTGTAATGGCAGTTTTTGTTACAACAAAGTCGTGGTTTCGTCAATACATAATCCACTTTTAAGGTCTCAACAAAAATTGAACCTTGGACTTCCACCTTCTAAAATTTGTGCCATAATAACGTTCCAACCTCACAAAATATTAGGTCATTGATTTTAGCAAGTTTCGAGTAGCCATCTCGTGGTATAAATCAAAGCATTTATCACTTCAGTTAATCCCCTTGGTTGAAGTCAATTTTTAGTATGAACTCTGAAACATCCAAGATCCAGTTCATCCCCGTAAGGCTGGGTTTGGTTTTGAAGGTTTAGTGAGAATTAGATTGAGATTTGGAGGCACAAGAGAACTTGCTTTTTTCCAAGTGGTAAATACCTCTGACTCAACGAAATTCTAAGTGTAATTCTGTCCTGGCATGCTCACTCCTAAGATACTACTGGCTGAACTAAAATGAGTCGTAGTGAACTTGAAGTGCACTCGTGAAGATCTTTTAAATCATAGTTGTTATCAAATCTTATTGTCAAATTGATAAGATGTCAATAGATCTCAATTTGATACTGGGATAAAAGGGTCAGTAGACCTCAACTAAATTTACAAATCTTAAAAATTGCTTCCCAAAAGTCCCATGTTTCTTGCTATTGAGAATTAAAAACAATTTCAAAGAGCAGAGACTTTTTCATTAACCATCAATTTCTCACACTCTTACACTTTATGTATATAGGTATGTATGTATGTGTGTGTATATATTTACAAAGGTCAATATTAGAATGAGTTGTGATGAGTGTATTTATAAAAAAATCATTACTTTTCATTTAAAAAATTATTTTAATAGGTAACTTATTCATTAAGTAAGGGCAAGTTTGAAATTTTTGCAAACGTACAATGGTATTTTGTAAGTTAGTGTTCTAGAATTTTATTTGTAGAGTACACCTTGTCTTTTAGTAAAAATTTCAACTTTACCTCTTATGAAGATGAAAAAGTACCTATTGTCTTTTAATGATATTTGCACAAATACCTTTACTTGATGAGTAACATAGCAATAAAAATGTAATTTTTTTTAAAAATGAAACCACAATTAGTAAATATGTCCTTCACAACGTACTCTAACGTTAACCTTTGTAATTTGAAGAGTTGTGAATTGTAGATTAACCCATATATATATATATATATATATATATATATATATATATATATATATATACATGCTGTAGACTTGGGTATGACCAGGTTTGATTTTTCCATATTGGTTTGGAAAAATATTGTTTGACCTTTTGAATCCATTTGTCTAGCATTTGGACATAAGGTATTCATTACTTTATAACATATTTGGCAAACAAATGCTAGGTTTTGTGAACCCGGGTCCATGTTTAACCCTTGAGTTTTAAGATTTAAAGTTAAAACTTTCAAGAGATTGGATCTGTTAGGGCCACTGAAAAATTTGGGAAACAATTGAAGTAAATGGGCTCATTACAGAGACTAGATTCTATTATTTCTAATAAGGAGTCAGTGAATCGTTTATGTCGACTGTCTCTTAGAGAGCAAAACAGAAGCCCGAATCAAAGCTCCAGAAAACAAAGACCCTGAGCAAATAACAGAATATGCTGATGGAGAGATAGAAATCTGTTTCCATCCTTCAGAAGGACCACATTAAGAATAGCTTAGTATCAAGGATCCTCCCAGAAGTTCTACTTCTTCAATCCCACAATCAGAACATGAAAGATTAGCTTCCCATAGAAGGACTATTATCGAAAGACTAAATAGAACTCCAATCCAGGTCTAGCAACCAGTCTATAGAATTAAGACCCCAGGTTCTTCTGAAATAGAAGAACAAGAGCCAACTCCTTTCGATCTAGATTTTGATATTAATGTTATTCAAAACAGAAGAATTTGTAATAGATAAAGAATGGATTAAAAAAGACTTCTACTCTGAAGAAAACAAACTGATACGATAATGGTTTTTTAAATAACTTAAAGAACCATTAAGGGATGCCTTTCATTATAAATTTAACAAATTTATGTTAAAACATAAGGCAACTGTTAAATTCTTTAAATGGCTAAAATACATAGGCAAAGATTATAATATCAAAATCCCAAAATTTGAAGTAAATATGGTAGAAAAATCCTTTCAAACGTATCAAACCTCCAAGGGAGAAACAATTGAGTTCATCCATCCCCTTGAGACTAGTTTAGTACTTACAGGAGAAAAATTAGGGGAAAAAATCGAAATTAGAGCCTCACCTCTAAAATTAGGACCCAAAGAAGGAGAGCTAAGCATGGCTAATCTTGATAAGATACCACATATTATTGAACAAAACAATTATACAAACATTTTCCTCCAAACAATAGGAAAACAAACCACCCGAATAGAAAATGCCATACATAAGTTAAAACCAACTCTTGAACCAAGAAACTCAGATAAAAAAAAGGAAGCCGTCCTTTTTGAGCCTCCTCCAACAATTGATGCAGGGAAGTTCAGCCTGCAAGGAATAAAGAAAAAAGAGGAGAATAGTGAGCTGATAGATGAACTGGTCAATAGAGTGAAAAAACTGAATATTAATGATAAGGGTCAATCTTCAAAAATCCAAAAGGGAAAGTCCAAGTCTTAAAAAAGGTACTTGAAGAAAAAATTGAAGAAATAGATAAAGCTTTTAAAACTGAAAGCTTAGAAATAAATAGGATTGACTATGGCAAAAAGGTAAGACTAGTATCCCAAACTCGGATGTATTATCCTAGGCCTACTCCTGTAGACTTACAAATAGAAGAAGATTTGATATCAACCTCAGTTTTTTACTCAGGAAAATCCATAGAAAATTGGAATATTGATGGAATGGCAGAAAATCAAATCCTAAACCTCATGAAGCACATAACTCTGTACGCCACTACTTGCAAAGCAAGTGGAAATTAGGATCAAGAGATAGCTAAAGCTATAATATGTGGATTCACTAGCTGGTTAAGAGGTTGGTGGGACTTTCATATGGATGAATATTCCAAATATCAAATATTAAATGCTACAAAACAATGGATAGTCAAAAGAGAAGATGGTCAAGAAACAATAATACAAGAAGGGAATGCAGTCAATACATATCTATACCATAACCCTTCATTTTGTAGGAAGTATCGCTCTGCTAGCAGCAAGATCTGAGGACTTATAATCCAACCTTAGGTGTCCAACACTTTCCCATTCTAAGTGGTACAAAGTTGTATTCTTCTCCCGACTACTGTCAAGAGAAGACAGAAAATCAGACCATTGGAAAGAGAAATTCATAACTGGTTTACCACATCTCTTTGCCGAAAAGGTAAAAACCAGACTGAAAAACAAACATGGGGGACTTATTCCTTATTCTTTGAATACCTTAGGCGAATTATCAGTAGAAATTTGTGCTGAGGATCTGTCCTTGTGTACAGACTAAAAACTTAGAAGACAATTAGAAAAACAAAGAATAACGGGGAGAAAGGAGCTAGGAGACTTTTGTGAGCAATTTGGATTTAATACTTTACCCCCTTCAAAGCCTTTTTCCAAAAGAAAACATGAGACAATTAAACGAAGAAAGTTCAAACCTTACCAAAAGACAAGAGATAAATTCTCCAAAAAATTTCTAAAAGACAAACCATCCTTCAAACACAAGGGAAGAAAGAAAATCCCTGTTTGCTACAATTGTGGCAAAGTTAGTCATTATAAAAATAAGTGCAGGGTCCAAAAGAAAATCAATTCTTTAGAATTAAACGACCATATCAAAACCCAATTATTTGAGATACTCCAAATTGGGAATGAAAATTCAGACTCCTCTGGATCAGAAGAGGAAATGTTAATTGGAGAAATAAATGATGAAGATATCATTTTCACTAGCTCTGATTCCGATTCTAAAAATGAAGAAGACCGAGGAGAAGAAAAGGATAATTGCCAATGTAACTACTATAAGGCAATAATAGATATGAATGGTTTGCATATCAATACCCTCACAAAAGAAGAAGATCTAATTGTAAATCTTATTGACAAAATAATAGACCCTGAGGCGAAAAGAAAACTACAGTTTTCAAGATATTCTAAAAAGAGTACAAAATAAAACTCATAAAGAAAAGGAACCTTCAATATCTGAGCTAAAACCTAAAATTAATGAAGTTAGAAATGAACTGATAACTCTGAAGTTAAGAGTCCAATCTTTAGAACTAGCTTAGAATCCAATCATTGAACCCAATGAAAATGAGAATATAGAGGAAGAATTTGATTAATTAATAACTGAACATAATATCCCCATCCCACCAGAAGTCGAGGATACCCTTCCTAAACCCACAACTTCTACAGCTGGGATGAATATATTAGAGAAAATTCAAACTTGTGAATATATAAATTTGGTAGACAAAATAATAACTCAAAAATGGTTTACCAAAATAAAATCGTAGTACAAAAGGAATGCAGTTTTCAAACCATCGCTTTAATAGACTCAGGTGCAGGCCTGAATTGTATCAATGAAGGTTTGGTACCAACTAAATATTTTAGTAAAACTACCCAAATTCTTGATACAGCAGATGGAAGTAAAATGCTCATAAACTACCAATTGACTGCTACTGCAGTATGCAACAATGGTACTTGTTTCAATTTTCCATTTATAATGGTAAAAGGATTAAGCCAACCTGTTATTTTAGGGACTCCATTTTTTAATATGCTCTATCCAATAAAAATAGATGATATAGGGATAGAAGCTAACATTGAAGGAAATAAGGTAAAATTTACCTTCATTGAAAAGCTCAGAGTCCACGAAATTAACAAAATTAAAAACACCATTTCCTCCAAAGAAAATTTTTTGTACCATTTAAAGAAGAAATAAAATATAAAAATATAGAGGAAAAACTCTCTCCCAAAAATACAAGACAAAATCAAATCTTTAAGAATAAATATGGAAAAAGATATTTGTGCAGATATTCCCAATGCATTTTGGAATAGGAAGCAACATATAGTAAAATTACCATATCAACCAGATTTCAAATAAAGCAAAATTCCTACCAAAGCTAGACCCATCCAAATGAACAACAGGTTACTTGAAATTTGCAAAAAGGAAATATAAGAATTATTAGAAACGAAGCTCATAAGAAAAATTTCATCACCTTGGAGTTGCTCGGCTTTCTATGTGGAAAAAGCCTCGGAGATAGAACGAGGAACTCCGCGATTGGTCATAAACTACAAACCACTCAATAAAGTCTTGAGATGGATTAGATATCCAATCCCAAACAAAAGAGATTTTTTAGATAGGCTAGTCAATGTTTGTATATTTTCAAAGTTCGATCTCAAATCAGGCTACTGGCAGATCCAGATTGCCGAAGAAGACAGATATAAAACCGCCTTTAACGTCCCATTTGGGCAATTTGAATGGAATGTTATGCCTTTTGGATTAAAAAATGGACCCTCTGAATTTCAAAATATCATGAATGAAATCTTTAATCCCTATACCAAATTTGTGATTGTCTATATTGATGATGTGCTTGTTTTTTCAGAATCAATCGAGCAACACTAGAAACATTTACATACATTCATCAAAGCAATAAAAAATGCTGGCTTAGTGGTTTCTGCAAGAAAAAATAAATCTTTGCCAGTCAAAAATTAAATTTCTAGGGCATAATATTTTCCAAGGACGCATCATTCCTATTGATAGGGCAATAGAATTTGCATCTAAATTTCCAGATATAATTTTTGACAAAACCGAGTTACAAAGGTTTCTTGGATGCCTAAGTTATATTTCAGATTTTTATAAAGATTTAGCAATTGATGCAAAACCTCTATTTCAAAGATTAAAGAAAAACCCTCCAGCTTGGATGGACGAACATACTATAGCTGTAAAAAAGATCAAAATAAAGGCTAAAGAATTACCATGTCTGGCACTATCTAGTCCTTCAGCATTTAAAATAGTTGAAACAGATGTCTCAGAACAAGGATTTGGTGCCATACTAAAACAGAAGGTAAACGATCAAGAACACTTGGGTCGCTTTACATCTAATACTTGGAATCCTACTCAACAAAATTACCCAACTATAAAAAAGGAAATTCTGGCAATAGTTCACACCATTACCAAATTCCAAAGTGATCTACTTAATCAACCATTTTTTTTAAGAACAGATTTTAAAGCAGCAAAGGATATCTTCCAGAAAGATGTAAAAAATCTAGTAGCCAAATAAATTTTTGCAAGATGGCAAGGTATTCTTTCAGCTTTCAAATTTACTATTGAACATATTAATGGTAAAAATAATTATCTGCCTGACTTCTTGACTCGAGAATTCTTGCAGGGAAGACAGAAGGGAAGGCGAGCAACCTCAGAGATAACAATGGACATAGTTCCTAGTCCAGGGTTATCCCTGGCATCTCCATCAACACCAAAATCCTTAATAAGAAAACAAATTCAGGATATTGATACATCCCCATCTCAAAATCCAATATGCACTCAAATTCCTAGTGCAAAATCAAAATATTTAGAGACAACATATGTTCCACTGCTGGTCATCGAAAATGAGCATCAGTCCAAACATCTGACTGAAATAGCTGCCTTATATCTAAGGCAACATATGCATCCAAACAATGGAGAAAAATGCAGGGAATGTTATGAATGTATATTAATAGAAACCGAATCAGTCTTCATAGCATACTCCAAATTTCAAATAAAAAAGGTTATCACTTACAAAGAGTGGGGATTGGACCCTTTAAAACCCAAGGTCATAAAATCAAAAGGATTTAAAATCAAATTCTATCACTATTATGAATATATGAAGGCTTGGGATGAAGTCTTCGCGTACCAAAATACAAAAAATTCTCATAGTTGGTACATACAGTTTAAAATAACTGACCCAAATGATTTCCCGAACTGGTTTAAAAATTTGGTTCTCCATATGGGGATCCACAGACCAGATACTCCCAATAAAACTCCAAATTTCTCAGAGAAAATTCTCTGATTTTAATACAAGAAGTTTAAAAAGAAACTTCCACTTATATTTTATGGCCTTATATCAGGTCCCATGGATTTTAAAATGGGAGTACCAGATTTCATTAGACAATATGGATAGATATGATTATCTTCCAACACTACACCGCCAAATTACTATCAAATGGTGGGATAGTTACAAAAATGACTCCCTAAATCCCAACAAAATCAAAATGAAATTTGTATAATCTTCTCCACCTCCAAAGATGGACATTTCAGAATGTGTGACCCTTCTCCAACAACAACATCCCTCCATGTCTAAAGACGAACTAAAACTCAATATATATACATATGTACATATGTATATATACATATATATACATATGTACATATATGTATATATACACATATATACATTTATATATATATATATATATATATATATATATATATATATATATATATATATATATATATATATATATATATATATATATATATATATATATATATATATATATATATATATATATATATATATATATATATATGGAGTTAACTTTTACATGCCCAAGGGCTGATCAATAGTATTTGCCCAACGACCCAAATTGAATCTTGCCCAATCTGACAGTCATAATTACATTTTGTATTTGAATTTTAATCTTTTTTATATAAATCCAAGACAATTGAAATTTGGAGCATCCAGTCTTCTCATTAATGCGCACCAAATAAAAATATTAAAAGATAATTCATAAAAATAAATGACCAAAATACTTCTAGAACTTTCAAGGGTGTTTTGAACAATTTGTTTTTTACAAATTTGTTTTTAATATTTTATTAGGTTCACTTATTTTTCAAGAGTAAATGCTCAAAATAACAAATAATTTGGATTTGTATTAAAAAGAACCTAAAATTCTGAGATGAAACACAACCGTAGCCATCTGATCGGCCGAGACAAAATTTGGGCCTTCAGGTGCATACTATTTTATCAGCCCAAACAAAATCTTTTTCGATTTATATATATATATGTAGATACGTACATAATATAACAAAGTATATAATTATCACCCTCAAGTGACGTGTCCAAAAGAGGACATGAGACGTGTAGGTTAAGTGAAACATTAAAGACTAGAGTGCCGCATAAAGGTGACATGGCTTCAAGCTCTATTTTAAAGAAAAAGCCAGGCTCCAAAATAATATTAATAAATGGAGGAAAAATTAGCCAAAGAAAGAAAGAAATAATCCATATAAAAGTGGCTAGGCCGCATAAATAAAAGAAAGCAAGCTCATAGCTTGCAAAGGACTTGCGATGAACTTGTTCACTGTGGCAAACTTGTCCACGAGGTGGACATGTTTGCCGGGAGCCCATTGAAAAGAAAAAAAAAGGCTAGAGGCCCAAGGCTACCGTTCAAACAACAAAAACCACCAAAAATATATATAATTTTATTTATTTATTAGCTTTACTTTAAAATGTATATAAATACATGAGGATCATGGATGTTTTGAGACACAATTAACTAAAAAAAGTTACAGATTCAAGGATTTGCTGAGGGTCTCACAATATACTTAACAAATCTACATTTATACACAACAAGCTTGGCATACATTTGTCACTAAGAATATCCTATTTTCACTAAGAAGTTGCTATTATAAGGCCATATTGATAGATACACTACAATGGATCATATGGGCATGTTATGTTAATAATTGGTGAAGAGACTGTGGTTAGAGTGGCTTGCATCATGTCTCCTGAAAATGCACCTTTCCCAGCAAAGTTGCAAAATGTAATGGCCTAATCAAAAGTTTGTGTTTCTATTGCAAAAACTGATGATAAGGAGTAATTCATAAGTGGCCTATGCATAAAGTGGCTTGTCTTCTTGAGTATTGTACTCATTTTAATTCATGAATGCATTTGTCAAATTTAGAAATGTGGATAGAGGTTAAAAAAAATGCCAGGAGGCACCTAGGCAGTTTTTCTGTTGTTTTTTTGTCGAGGGTTGGGGGGGGGGGGGGGGGAAGGGGGGCGGTGGGCGGGTTTGAGCAGCTAGGTTCTGGGCGGGCATCAATGGTTCGAGGCGTCGTGACAAAAATACATGCATATATGTGCTCTCCCAATGAACATATATGAAATGTATTTGTTTCATTTATGTACACCTAAGGATTTTATTTATTTTAACTATGTATATATGCAAAAATGCGCACCTGGATGCTGTAAAATAGATTGAGAACATTGAATCACATTTCACAATTGTAATAAATTAGTACCCCTAATTAGTACACACTTGATAATATAAGATCAAACTAATTAAAAGTCTAAAAGATATAGATTTGATAATTAAATATCCATAAAGTAATAAAAAGTACTCAAATATTGAATAACTAATACAAAAATACATGTCCACAACCTCAAGTCCATAATCAGAGATTTGGATTTCCGTATACATTCCATCCAAATTTCCCATTTCCAAGCCACCATATAGTGAAAGTGATAAAAGTAAAATGTTACAAAATAAATTCAAAAAGAATTTAATATGCAATACAATTAAAATAAACTGGTCTATAATGATTTGTCAAATCTCTTTAAAAAAGAAAATTAAATATCAAAAGAATTTCATAAAGCCAAGGTTTTTTATTTTTTTTCTTTTGGGAAAAAGTAGTCTCAAACGAAATTTGGGTTTTTCTTTTTTTTTCTTCTAAATGTGTGAAGACATGCACACACACACACTTGCATCTGCACATACACACATTCGTGCACATAGACACGGAAACAGATTATATAAGCTCATTGGCTTAACTGTAACATCGGCTGTTTGGGGTGGGGTAAGGGGAGGGGTTGGGTGTGGATCAATGGACTTCTGTTTGTTTCTCCTTGAAGTCTTTTCATGGGGAATGCACAGCTACGGTCTATTTAATGTAACGTTTGTCATGCAGACATTTCAAGAGTCCTATGTTGCTGCTGGTGCAGGAATTACACTGATCGATTCTATTGTAAGTTTTGGTTATCCATTACGTCAAGCTGATTTTCAATGTAACATGTGTTTCACATTTAAGTCTTCCACCTTATTTTGGGCTTAATATGAAAGATAAGGATTTGTTGTTTTGGCGGTTCACTGTCAACAAATGGTTAGTAACCCGAAAAACACGCAGGGGCTTTTTATCTTAAAACTTTTAGATCATCTGTAGTTACCCCCAAGATTAATTTCATTAAATTTAAAATTAAGTGATTTTGATCACAAAAAATGCTCCAAATCATTGACCCCTGAGATGAATGGGCTATTTATGGATGATCAGATCTTGGGTTTTTAGTATGGCATTTTGTTTTGGATTTGTTTGCAAGGTGATTCAAAGATGATTTGAAAATTTCGGATCAAAAGCTTGTGAAGTGTGTTTAATTGGCATCTGGCCATGTGTACACAATGGGCTGCCAGTGCTAGACCACCAAATATGATTTATGTTGCATGCATTCTGGAGGTACTCTTTGCTTCATTTACTCTTTTGCTTGTTTACTTTTCTTACATATAAAGTTTTACTCTTTTGCTTTAAAGTTTTTGCTTCATTTACTCTTTTGCTTTAAAGTTTTTGCTTCATTTACTCTTTTGCTTGTTTACTTGTAATGTGTAATGATGGATAATTAGCAAATTATTGTGACTTGCATTTTCCTGTTTGCTAAAAATTTCATGCGAATTGCCAAGAGCAGCAAAAGCGAAAGCAGATATACCTGTTGGTTTTGCATTGGTTCGGCCTCCAGGTCACCATGCTATTCCAAAAGGCCCAATGGGATTCTGTGTCTTTGGAAATGTTGCCATAGCAGCTCGGCATGCTCAGCGTGTGCATGGACTCAAGCAAGTATTTATTATCGACTTCGATGTTTATCATGGGAATGGAACAAATGATGCCTTCTATGAAGACCCAGATATTTTTTTCCTTTCAACTCATCAGGTTAGAGGGCGTTTTATTAAAGATGATTTCTTTATGGATTTCACATCTATGTTGTGATATATATGCCTACTATGTTTATGGGTTGCAATCGCATAATTCCTTGTTTCTGGTGATCTACATCTGATGTCTGGGAACTGAAATAGCATATTCACATCAGGCTTTTATCAAGTCTTCATATGTTTAATGTGATTCTTATTGTCCACATGTGTCTTGGTTTGTCCACCATGTATATTGGATAATAGTCCCAATATTGTTTACTTAATAACTTAATGTTCATTCAAAGATATAACAACTACTGTTAGCCATAGGCCTTGCATGACTTCTATGGATTTCCAAACAAACTCCCACTAGATGACCTAATTCTACTCTTACTTGAACCTTGATTCATTGTTTTTAGTATGTAGCCAAAATGAGATTTTCTATTTGCAAATATCAACCTCCCATTTTTTCAAATACTCATGTACTCATTAAAACCTTAACAACTGTTGGGTTTTGTGGCCTTTAAACGTCTGGAGAGCTTGTAAAAAATGATATTTATAATAGAATATATATTTCAGTGGGAGTGTGTATGTTGACTGACCAAGGGTTGGGTGGTTTATAGCCTTGGTCATGTCCAAAATCCTTAGCCCTGGGCATGTGGCACTACCGAAAAGAATTTGCAGTGGGTCATCCCTTGTTGAGGTTGGAGAGATGCCTATGGATCATGATTGTAGGTCAGGAGAACTGTGTGGTCTCTTGTGTAAGGTTATAGGCCTGTGAGAGTAAGGGCCAAAGCCTGAACAAACTTCTGCATGGCATATACACATTACAACCACATTATTAGGAAGCAGCCCTATAAAAGGACGCGTGTACATGTGCATAAAGAGAGCTCCATTTGCAGTGTGGTGACAAGTGCTAGACTTGCTCTTAAAGGGGTGAACTGAAATCTACATTTCAAGATCATAATCCCACTGTTTATTATCTAACTTTGACAATCTAATCATGAGCCCTTGCTTTGAGACTATGGTCATAGGTCTTTGATGGGTTAGATAAGAAAACAGTACTGAATCATGGTTTCTAAGGCGAGTGGAGTGCCCTCATTGTCGTTAATTTTGACCCATTGGTACCAATTCACTCTTAGTATGTTTTATTTTGGCTTGAAATGTTTTTTTGATTTTTAAATATTTTTTAGAATTTTAAAATATTTTTTCTGCTGTATGTTTCATTAAAAGGGTATTTTTGAAAATTTCAAAACTTCAACTAACACATGTGGGACCAAGGATCAGCCCCGACTCCCTAAGGACCACGCCCTATTTTTTTAAACAAAAAATGGGCGCACCACTTTTTGTGAAAAAAATGGGTACACCACTTTTTGGGGATAAAGGGGGCACACCCCACCTCCGTTAAAAAGATTTATTCAATTTTGTTTTTTTCAACTTAGTGGGACACCACCTCTTTAGCAGAAAAGGTGGCACACAACTTCACCTTTTTAGCATAAAAGGTGGCATACAACGTTTTGAGGAATTAAAAGCCCCACGCCATGTTTTTTAGGTGAAAGGGAGGCACACCCCACTTTCTTAATTTTTGGTTCAAATTTTAAATTGGTTAATGATAAGAAATCTATTTAATTTTGAATTGGATTTGGTTTCCTATTCTAATGGGAGTTATTCAAAATTCAGATTATCTTTGATTATGGGAGATCTACATTATGATAAGATTAATTATATATCAATTTTAAATAGGAGTTGGACTTGGGTCAAAATATAAGGGGATAAAGTTCTTATCTTTCCACCTAAAATCATGATGACTGATTTGTGAGATGGATGGCCCTGGTTGAATCTCTCTTAGCCCACAGATTTCCTATTTATCCTAATGGCCTAGCTAGAAATTGGATAAGGTAATACTTAGAAAGAATCCCATTCCAAATTATGGCAAACTAGATCCTCTCTGTCTCACTCCCAAGTCTCTCTCCTCTTTCCTTCATGTCTCTCTCCCCTTTCCTTCATGCCACTTTCTCTCTCCTCTTATTTTGTATCATGCCACCCAAAGAAATGAAAACAAGGTTGATACAATATGAAACCCTAGAAGATAGGCTTGCTATATTTTGAAGAAAGAAGGCAGAAGTCTAACCCAGAGAGATATTAAATTACATATTCAACCCTAATATGTTCCTATAGGATTTGTGGAAACCCTAGTTGATTTTTGAGCTCTCTAAAACCCTAGAAAAAGAAATATTACCTTTAAAGCTTTCTTATCTCATAATTTCTAGCAACACCTTAAGGAGTAAAAGTGTATCATTGGTCAAGGAATCGGGTGTATAAAGTCCTGGTAAGATAACTCCAGGCATCTTCCAGTAAGTCTTCCCAGTAGTTTTAATTAATTTTTCAGTATTATTTCCTATTTTCGGTGAATTCTCAAGAACTTATTTTGTACAATATTATGGTGGAAGTTAGTTTAAATCTCCTGGATAGTTTCTATTTCTCTTGGCAGTAAAAATAAAGATTCTAAGTTGTATCTAGGGCATTAATTTAATTTTACAACAACATATTGTTGCCCATGTAAGTGGAATTCTTGTATTTGAAATTAAAGTAAGAGAAATTTTTTGAATTTAATACTTTAAGTTCCACATAGCCACACCTTTCATCAACATTCATAAAAAGATCAAAAGTTATATGACATCCTACGAATACCTTTTTAATTAACAAAGCTCCAAATAAACCTAAACTTCATCAGTAGGCTCTTGACCACAATTTGAAGCCTGGAATGACTTAATTAGGATAAATTTTTTAAATAAGCCCTTTGAGGGGAGGGAACGTCCACTTTCCAACTCTTGTCCCCCTTTCTCCTCTCTTCTAAAATGGAACACCTGCCTCATCCATCTGGTTCAAACCCTCAAGTTCTACATTCGTTTTTCGCCATCTCAACCCTCGTTCCCACCCTAACTACATCATTCCTTACTTCCTAACCAAGAAAACCTAGCTAGTCAACCCTGTCCAGCATCCCCAAACTGGCTGAAAATACTCCAAATTTATTAGGCCAGCTAGTTCTTCTTTGTGCACCCTTCCCCCATTAATCCACACCACCCATTCAACCTTGTTCCCTGGCTGCAGACCCCATCCCTTTCCCCTCATGTAATGCCATACCAATTTTCTTCCTTTGCTCACCTATTTAAGATCATGTTCTTTCCCACCCCTTTATCAAAATTATTTCCATCTCCTCAAACGTCACAATTCCCTTAATACATCTAAGGTTCCTATCCTTCAATCTCCCATAAATCCTTCCTCTTCGACCCCAGTTTTATTCCTTCTGAAACCTTATTCCCTCTTATCCCCAACCTCTCTCTCTATCCAATATTCAGCCAGGCCTAGCCAAACCTTCATACCCCAAAGCCATGTGCAACATATGGTAGATTTCTTACAAAATTCTTTAATTGCTGAGATCAAACCTCCCAAACATGATTCCAGGAATATTGCAAGATGGGCAGCGCCACTTGGAATTCCATGCCTATCACTAGTTGTCCTCCTCAGAATGGTGCTCACCTATTATATTTTCTCTCCAAGGGGCTGAGAGATGCAACTGTCCTTTCCAATGATCTATTCTTTAGGAAAGGCAAATCAAAGTTACCGAGATCTCCTACTTTGGTAGACAATCCCTTCTAGGATCTTGATTCTGTAGGATCTTTATTTTGTTGTTCTCAGAATGGATCTTTTAGGGATCTCGATTTTTAAATTTTCGGATCTCGATCCCTAGTGCTAGGGATCCCTATAAAGTTTTGGTGCTTTAAAATGAAGCCGAAAAACAAAGCAACTTGATACTTTTCAACAAATAGTCTTGCTTGAACCAAGAAAGGATACAATTACAACACTTTTAAAACAAACTCACAAACACTAGAAAACTTTAATAACCACTGAAATTCAACTCTAAAGCAGTCCCCTTATGGGGAAAATTACATGCCACTCACACTAGCTCAAAATGATGACATTGAGTTACATACAATTCACATAAACCTTCACATAAACAAAATTACGATAACCCAACTGCTCCAACAGCAATTACAGTGAAAGTAAACAATAAAACAATGAGATTAGAGTGCCAAACTAAGTGGGAAGCCAATGGGTCGAACCCTTTGTGCCCAGGTCACGATCGGGTCTTTTAAGGGCTTAATTTTGTCCCAAAGATTAGTGTAAGAATGGTTTAATTATCTCAAGGGGATCTCATCCAATTGGGAAGCTCATGCACCTTTAGAAACACTTCATAAGGTCCATAATCTAGGATAAAATTGAATCAAAACCATAGGAGATATGGCCACACTACGTATGGTGGTCCACTAGTCCACCAACACAAGTTTTGATGCAAAAATATGAGCTTCAAATGAATATCACAGCTCTAAGGGGAATAAAATATCTCTGGAATTTCAAGATCAAGTCTTAGAAATATTCTAGAAAAATCGCGAGGAAGAAATCAATAGGAACAATTCATAACCAATGGATCATCAAGGCATAAAGCTCATAATTAAAATGAGGGACCACACTATATAGAAGTAGCATGAAGATGATATAAAACTTGAGATTAATGAAGCTTATGACTACTGTAAACACAGATTTCCAGCTAGCTTTAATGAAGAGCAAGATGAAATTTGATGAAGAAAAACTTAATAAGATAATACCTTGACGATAACTTAAGATAAGCTTGATCGTATGAATTGGAGGAACACCATAAATCTTCAAAGGATCATCAATGGAATGAAGGAGCTCAAGTTTCAATGGGTGGTGTGTGGAGGCTCGAATGGTTTGATCTCTCTAGTCTCTTTTGCATAATCAAAATCAAATTTCTCAATTATGGGTTAGGGTTGGACCTATGATGTATTTATATGAAGTGTGTAAGTTAGGAGTAGATCATGATCCTTGATGCACATAATTAATGGCCCATCCCCATCCAACCACTAGGATGAAGGAATGGGATTTTGCACCTTATCACTCATATAAAACCCTAAGTTAAGCCACATAACCTTAAGTCCTTAGCTTCATAGTTTAATTCCAAATACATCAAAATAGTATTTACATAAAAGCCCTTCATATTAAATAATTCCATAAGTGTAGAGATTGATCAAGGGCAAGGGGTATATAAGTAAAGAGACAACCCACACATATGGGAAAATATCTACTTTAAGAAAACCAATCAAAAAGTGGATCTAATTTCTCAAACCAATGAAATAAAACCTTGTGTCACCTTGACACATGGAAGATTTCAAAATATAAAAATGAACTTTGAAACTCAAATTAAACTAAAATTCACCTTGAAATTAACTTGACCTCACACATGCCAAGCATGTCACATTTGAGAGCCAATTTAAGCATGTGACAAAATCACACGTTATATTATAACATAATATAACGCACTCAAATAACAACATAAGGTTCTAAATAAAACTATATGATTAATTCCATTGAGACCCCATGCCTAGGGCTGACGTGAGCGGCAAGTGGGGCCTTGTGGTGCCATGTGGCCACCCTATGGCCACTTGGGTGCCATGTGGCATCCACATGGATGTCCTCAATGGTCATTTTGTTCAAGCAAATTTTGAAAACACCTTTTTGGCAATTACAAAATTTTGAAAAATTCTCCAAAACTCTCAATAAATATTTAAAGCATTTTTTAACATTTGTTCATCATTTTCCATCATAATTAAATTGGACCAAGGGTATGTGAGATCTCTTGGCTTTGACTCTAGGTATGGGAGTACTCCATAGTCCCGAATGACATTCCACCGGTGTCTCAAGCTGACCCAATGGACCTATACTTCACAGTTTATAGCAGGGACATATAATTGGTCACATCAAAATCACTGAGCCAGAGCTTCCCATCATCCGACTATCAATGGATTACAAGAGCACTCCTGTGGGACATATTGCCACTAAATTACATGGGTCCTCTCAAAGCACATGTGCACTGGCTCTTCCAAAGTCCGATAATGCATTTGGAAGAGTGGCTTCCCTAGCAAATGATTATGCACATGCCATGACATGGTCTCGTGTCAGGATATAGACTTATGTCCCATAAGTCTTGACCACCCCATACAAGGCCAGTTCTCATATTAGTACACTCAGGTTCTATTACACTCGATTATAATCTCCAAGCCCTGGCTAATTGCAACAAACATGTGGCTAATTAAGGTAAGATCTTGATTAGGAGGTGACCCTCACAACTCTTGAGAAATTGCTTTCTCTAAACGTGAACGCTCAATGCCTCATGTACTTGGGGTATAAAAATCTAGGCCCCGGTTCGCAAAGTACCCAAATTCTATTTCTCAATCACTCCCAGTGAATGAGAGACTATCGGTATTCAGGCGATGAAAGGCCATAGTGCCAACATTCTCCCACTTGGCCTTTTGAGGGCTTAATGCCATCTCACTGTCATTCTCATTCACAATAGAATAAAATAAAACATTCATACACATCCATGAATGTAATACTCATTAGCAGTAAAGAAAGTAATAACAATTATGTCAACCTTCTTAATCCCATCCCATGCACATGACTCACAAAATCACTAGCCCCCGCCCTTTGGTCAACAGGTCGGCATGCATAGCCTCAGATGGAATGTAAACAACTTCTATCTCACCAGCTGCAATCTCTTCTCTCACTCGATGATATTGGGCTTTAATGTGTCTTGACATGCTATGGAACCTAGGTTCAACTGCCACGGCAATGGTGGCTTGATTATCACACATGATTCTAACGGTTCCATGTTTGAGTGGGTTGAAATACAAATGATTCAAGAACTTCTTAATCCATATGGCTTCTAAGGTTGCGAAGCACAAAGCCATATACTCGGCTTTCATAGTGGAAAGAGCTACCGTATCTTGCTTCTTACATTTAAAAATAAGTAACTCGAAGTGGATCTTGAGTGTGAACCCCCTCAAATGCTACCAATATTTACATAAATAGAGGATAACACTCGTAAAACTCAGAGTTGGACCACTTTGTCCACGTCTTATGTACTGATAATGTGAAAACATGACCCCATACCATAACATCAGAAATGTTCTGTAAATTTTTCATAATAGAAGAACAATGAAAGACAAAATTATATGATCTTAAGAACACCTACACAACACTCCATATCAGTACACTAAAAGTCATATAACCATGCAAGAAACCCCATTCAAAACTATAAAAACCTTCATGATCTAACTTTCTAAACCACAAGTTCTCCCCATATAATAATAATAATGGCCATGTCAAAAAATATATCACAGTCTTGAGCTCAGAAGCGTACTTCATGGTTAATCTAATGACTGAAGAAACAATAATCGAATGCAGCAACATTCTATTTATGATGCATCAATAAGAGTCAAGAAATTCAACCAAAACTAACAATAAAGAGTTGCAGAGGCGGCATAATAAACCATTACAAATTTCTCACTCAAAATTGAAGGAATTCAACAAAAAAATTTCAAATAAGAACTTTTGGAGACAACATTTGAACCAGTGGTTGCCTTAAATGCCTAAAACTATACTCGTTCTCTTACAACTTATTGCTCATATACCCTGAACCCTTATCCATCCCTTTCAAAATAATCTTTTTTTTCAGAAACAACTCCTTATCAACTCACTACAAGCTATAAATTCCAAACAAAAACAAATAAACCTAAAAATATGCATTTTGTCTCCATAATACATATATAAGTTGTAAAAAATCCGTATCCAAAAAATATATTCAGTAAAGATAAAGGGAAAAAGAAAAAAGGCACCATTGCCACAAAAACCATTATCAAAAGATCTAGGATAAACTCAGCCTGAGTTCGAGTTATCAGATTGCTTCCTTAACCCGAAGAAGATGAGTTAGAGAGGGTTTTCAAGAGTTAGAGGAGTTTGGCGGAACAATAATGGCGAAGGTGAGAGAGAGAATCCACATGAGGGTTTTTGATGGGGTGAAGGGGAACAATAATGGTGGACGTGAGTGAGAGAAAGTCCTCATGAGGGTTTTTGATGGGGTGAAAGTCGGAATGAAATTTTGGGTGAAAGCTGCCGCTCACCCAACCCCTTGCACGGTTAGAATGTTAAAGGTGAATAGTGAAAGGGGAAAGGAAAAAAATGGTAGATCCGATTTTCCCTCTTTTTTTATCAAACGCGTTCAATATACAATATACAGTATAGGGGAAAGTCGGGTACTTTCCCCACTTTACGCCCATTTACATGATTGTCAAACGCTACCTAAGTTCACTCACATTTGCATAGGTTATTTCATAATCAAATGTTCACTCACATTTCCATAGGTTATTTCATAATCAAATGTTTCTTTCAAATGCTTCATGATTTTTTTAACGGCTTTTCAATGTTTTAATCCGGGATCACTTTGAAATCGACCTATTATGTTTTGGGCAAAACCTAGGTCGGGTCTAATTTCCATAGTTAAATACATTAATGATCCTACGATACTCCTATATGGGACCTTTTCCGTCTCTCTTCTCTCAAGATCATCATTAGGTTACATATTAACATTCAATTTTCCTCTCTTTTCCACATGTGTATCTATTGGCTTGGACTCACTCATCCCAAATCTTTCAAGAACTTTCTTGCAATATGTAGATTGAGACAATTGAATAGTGTGGGCTGATCTATCTCTTATTATTTGGATTCCCAGTACATACGAAGCCTCTGCCATGTCCTTTATATTAAAGTTATTCGATAGCATTGCGTTTGTATCCCTTACATGGTCTAAGAAGCTACTAGCTATTAGAATGTCATCCACATAATTATGAAAATATTGAAATGAATATAACAATAAAAATTTACAAACTATTTTAGAAAAATTGCATCCTCTTATATTAAACATAATAATTACGAACTTCTTTCGAAAATTATGAAAAATCAAAAGCATGGCATTGTAATTAGATTAATTATTCGAAAAGGTGAAATTCAAAATCATGGCATTATAAATAGGTTTATTAACAGAACATTGCATGAAAATATGAACTTAAGTTAGAAACATCACCTTAATTTTGTTGTTCAAGCGTTCAACATATCCGAACTTTTGGGTTGGATCTATCAATTTTGGGCTCGAATCGAACAAATAAACCCAAGGCCTGTTTCAAGAAAAACGTTGGTTGGTGTAAATAATCAATGTAAATAAAGTTAGTAATATTAATATCTAATATATATTACTCAATTTTAAATTAAAAATGTTTTGCCTTTGTATTAGGCATTTTACAAAAATGCATTTTGATTACTATACATTACTGATTTTTCAAAGTGAATTCAGAAAATATTTTAAGCAAAATATTTACACCTACATATTTCAAGGCATATATATTGCTTAATTTAACTAATAAAATTATAAATAAGAATAAAATTATCAATATATAGTAATTACCTGAATAAAATTGGTAATATCATTAATGTTTTGAATTAGCTAATCCCTAAAAAGGGTGTTCTTCATATCTAATGAAATAAAACTTCACTGTCCCGATCTAGAGTCCTACAATAAAAAAAATTGACCTGGCTTTTGTAGATCGCACAATAATTTACAAAAAGAAACAAAAACCAATGATAATGAATGAGAATCAAAGGAGAAATTAGTAAAATGGCAGATGTGCATAACAAAAATATAGGGTTTCTTTAGATCTGATGAAAAACACTCCAATATTTCGTTCTTTGATCTCCAGCCAACAAATGCACAGAGTTTTTGATCTTTTTGTAGGTCACAAAATAATCAATCAACAAAAAGAAACAAAAATAGTGAAAAAGACAAAATAAAAGGTGAAATTGGTAAAATGGCGGATTGGATCGATGCATACCAAAAATACAGGGTTTCTTCATATCTAATGAATAACGTTTGAGACCAAAACAATGATAATGACTGAGAATCAAAGGAGAAATTAGTAAAATGGCAGATGTGCATACCAAAGGTATAGGGTTTCTTTAGATCCGGTGAAAAACACTTCAATATTTCAATCTTTTTACCTCCAACTAATAAGTGCTCAAAGTTTTGAGATCACAAAATAATATACAAAAGAAAACAAAAGACATAATCAAAGGAGAAATCAGTAAAATGGCGGATCCGATCGATGCATACCAAAAATACACAGTTTCTTCATATCCGATGAATAAAGCTTCGATATCTTGATCTATGGGCCTCCAACCAACAAATGCACATAGGGCTTTTGTGGGTCACACAGATCTACAAAGAGAGACACAAAATAGTGAAAAAGACTAAGAATTGAAGGAGAAATTGACGAAGTAGGGGACTGGTTTTTTTCTTGCTGAGAACTTTGATCAAAACCTGAGCTTTTGATCGAGTTTTGGTAGTTTCTTTGATGTAAAACTAGTTTCATAGTCCTCCACTAGATTCTTGGGATTATTAAATTTTAGCAATCACATTGATAATGGTATGAAAACGATTCAAAAAGGCTGATTCAGTCACATGCCCGTTATAGTCCTCAATAATGGAGGAGCAAAGCACAATTTGGTTTGAGTTTGTGAAAAAAATCAACTACTTGGCCGAGTCCAAGTGTACTCGACAAATACTCCACTTGCCCGAGTCTGAGTTGACTCAGTCAAGCCTCGAAGCATTGGCATTAATAGTTGTTAAACCACCGGTGGATGAAACAATGTGCGCATATAATTATTGAGAATGATTGAATTTTGCAGATCGACCAAGTAAATCCTCGACAATTTTCTTTAATGTGGCAAATCCTACCACAATGATCACACTTCAGCCTACTTTAATCTCCTTGATTGGGACCTCCTCTTCCAAATTTTTGAGATCCATCCCCTTGTCGTTCCTAGGAGGTAATGAATTTGAGGCAAGGGAGAAAGATCCATTTATTGTGCAGGAAGCATGACACTTTTTCTACTTTCCTCACACTAAATAAAGGAATATGTTGGAATTATGGCCTTTCATGGCCTCGTGTTTGCCAACCTAGTTCTTGGTTCTAGTAGGATTAACTAAGAGCAGTGAGGCTACCGAAGTCGGACCGAATTGGGATTTGGTCAAGTCTGAAAACCCCGGGTCATGAGGTGGTACTGTTAGGCCTTGTTGTTTTTAAATGGAGAGGTTTGAGGGTTCACTCTAGTTAGGGTCGATGAGAGCACCTTATAATGTTTATGGCCACGACACTTGTGAATGACTTGTGTTTTTTTGTGTTTGTTTTTCCTCATGTGAGCGAACTGGGCTCTAAGAGGACATGAGCCAAATCCCTTACTTAGTACGTTCACTCACAGCGTGTGCGTAAGATAGTCGTACTGTGAAGCCGTTTTGATACAGTTAGATCTGTTGAATCATATCTGTGCACACGTATAGATAGAGGAACCCCTGCATCCACTAGAGTGCATGTCCTCAGGGGCACACTTGTAATCCACTGCAATCCCAGAGATCGAACGACCTATTGGTTAGCTTTGATTTGTCCAGTCATGTATCCTGCCTCAAGTACTGTGGCTCATGGGACCTATGGGATTAATTTCCCGAGTTAGATTCTTTTTGACAGTCAGTATGAAGAAAATCAGATAAAATATGAATGGGAATTCTTGATACAAAATATTTTGTAAAATTCATTTTCTCAAAAATAACACCAATAGGACTTCTGCACACGTGGGAGTGACACAGAAATGGCCAATGTGTGTCACCCCCATGGGGCCCACCTCACCATGTCACTGCCCAGTGGGAGTGACGTCGACAACACACTCAGGGAGTGCAAGGGTTTGTTTGGATAATGGAGTTATTTGAGATATGTTTTAGTCCCATGTGGAAAATATGCACAAGTGTGCATAGATGACTCGGATTTTTTACATTATTTTCTAAATTCTCATTTTATGAACCTATCATATAAAAGGGTCAAATGGTCTCATAGGGCTTGTCAATTGATAATTGGTTGAGTACATAAAGAAAATGGCATTTGGTAAAAGATAAGGGAACAGGCTATGACGCCATGTGTCATAAGTTATAATGGTGATACTGGAATTTACTTATAACTAAAGTTATCTCATTAATACTATGAGAGAGAACAATTTCATATGAAGAAGAGAGGGGCACGTCCCACTCCATTAACTTGTTTTACCCACTGAAAGCTAGTTTTTGTTAAAGAGCAAAAATCAATGGTGATGAGAGATATTTTATGATGGAAGGGCAATTGGATATTTAAAGGAATTTTTGGAGGCATGTTTTAATGGGCCATGGTGATAATGGTGTATGATCAAATCCACACCATCCAATGATGGCAATTCATCGTGTAAATTAGGCTATTGTGTTGTAGCCTCTCTCAACTGTTGGATCACTTGGTATTTGTGTTGTAGCACTAATAGTGGTTGTAGTTCATGCATCATTGAGAGTTTAAGTGGCTCTGTTTGGTGCGTACTGCAATTGTTTTCATTCCCATCACAATGAGTTCATGATTATGTTTCAAACCTTTGAGAATACCCACGTTGCTGTTATGTTGGTTGATGTGTGTGGGACAAAGTTTATACCCTTGGTTTGTGTGTGGTGGAAAGTTTTCTAAGCACCCACCTGCTGTTTTTGTGACTGTTACAGTCCATATAACAGCAAGTTCTTGGCAGTATTGGATGCTTCTAAACCTCCAAGTTTGGTGCCCATCCATTCAATGTCAGTAGGGCCTAAGTCGAGTTGATAGGTCGTGGATTACGTAAGCCTTTTAAGCATTCTGCTGCTGCTGGATTTCTGCTACTGACATTTCACTTATAACAGTTGGTTTATGGTTTCATTTGTTCCCTTTGATGTGCCCAACCTTAGTGGTCGTCGGTCAGTGTATATAGAGCACAAACTGCATTGATGTGCCATGCTCTGCTAGAGCATTCCTGGCATTTTTTTCTTTGCAACTTTCAGTGATAATTCGTGCAGTCATAACAGTGAGCTGATGGTCCTCTCATGATCATTAGATAATGTGAAAATTGATGCACATCATGAAACTCACGTTGGATGACCATATGCTCACCTTTGTCAAGTTCGTAGATGTTCATGTGCATGAGAGTGGGTTTTGTTTGCTGCTGCATTTCCCTTTTGATAAAAGCATCTCTGGACTCCACTTAATAAAAGTCTCAAAACGGTATTAGAGTATTATGTGTTCACTTAAGTGTTTGTGTTGGCTGTATCGTCACCTTGCTCATTCTATAGCATTGTGGCACAGCCTGCACATCACAATGTGCATGGTTTAAGTTCAAAATCAATCACATCATACTGCTGCATCATTGTTCCCTTTTGTTCATCATAATTGTCAGTAAGTACAACCCATTGTCATCATGGTAGAAGCCTTGAGGGCATAACCAAGGTATGGGAATTGTTTTTTGCATGAATTCCTAATGGTTGGCACAATTCTTGTTGTATGGTCTCCAAAAAGCGCTAGGCGGGTCCTAGGCAGCCTGGGGGGGTCTAGGCCGCCTAGCGCTTGGGCGGGTGCCAAGAACCTGGGCGGTCTAGTTCAATCCAAAAAGGATTCTACAGTTATAAATTGTATAAAATATAAGAATTAGGTATTTATGGCACATCAAAATTCAAAGTATACTACACATTATCACACACTCCATAAGCATAACCATAAGTCGGTCCATATCCATTTAAAACTTAAAATTTACCAACCAAATTACCAAACCAAAGTTACGAAATGTTAAACCACTGGAACTAAAATTCCACTATCCACATGAGCACAATACACAACCAAGAGGAAGAAAATAAAAATGAAAGTAATACTTGAAGACTCACCACTCCTATTAGATCCGAAAAAGACATCTCAAAATAATACAACTTATACAAGCAATAAAAAAATCACTTTGATTGCTCAATCTCCAAACTTTCACCTTATAGATGCTTCTAAGGAATCAAAATATTCTAAAAAACTCCCAAAAGATTTATAAAACATCAAAAATTAAATCTAATATCAATGGGTGAAACTTTGAGAAACCTTTCGATCATAAGGAAATCACAAAAAACTAGTTATTTGGAGCTTTCTCTCTCTAACATGGGCTCTAATGAGTTTTAGGTTTCAAATGAACCTAAAACCCCCATTTTTGGCCCCGTAGTATAAAAAAAATGGACAAAAATAGCCCCCATCGAAAGTCTTTTCCTCCTCTAGGCGGGGCGCCACCCAGGTCTGAGTGCTGGGCGGGGCGCCTAGGCGGTTTCTTGGCGCCTGCCTAGGTGCCCAGGAACCTCTATTTTTTTTGGGTGCCTAGTCCTAGGTGATGCACCCAGGCCCCCAAATCCGCCTAAGTGGCCGCCCAGGTGCTGGGCAGTTCGCTTTTTAAAACACTGATGGTATCAGGTCGATTGTTAGATTGACATAGTTTCTGTCTATCTTTGGAATCCATAAGGTCTCATCTAAGAGGTGGCTCATACACGTGTTTTAAAGTGGCTGGCTATGATCAATGATCTTGTGTTTTTGAGGCTCGCATTGATTGCATATGTTTGAGTAGCCGATAGTGTTTGGCACTCATTGGGCTCTGGACTGATATTAATCAGTGTAAGTGTTTAGTGAGGCACACGGTTAGATGTGACCGTTGGAAGAACTAAGTTTTTGGTATCCATGCCTGAGCCCATTCTATCACTGTGACTCACTCCCACTTACGTTGTGATATTGATGCCCATTGATTAAGGCACCAGGCTGTGCATTTGGTGATTGGTTTATTATATGAGTGCATGGCTTCCAGTTTGAATTGATATCCTAGGCCCGATCTTGGGCCATTGATAGTAGGCGACAACAAGGGTTGTCTTTGAGACCAAAGAGGTAATCTTTGGCATTTTAATGTTTTGAAATCGGCTTCCCATACCTTCTGAGTTCAGCAACTGTATATTTCTCTTATTGTGTTTATTGATATAAGTTGTATTAATCTCTTTTGAATTTCACAGCTCGCCAGTCCTCTCATTCTGATTTTATAATCAAGTTTGTACAATGTTCCAACTGTAAGCTCTAAAGTTGAGAGAACAGTCCACAATTGTAGTGAGTATAGAGTTGTACTTTGTCACTTTTACTGAGTAGTGTTTTCTGTAAGGGGGTTCCACATGTATTTTGTAAGGGATCTTTAAGGTTTTATGGTCCAAGGAAATTGAAAAGCCGTGTTTGTCTCTGATAAAATTGTGAAAAATTTTAAATTGTGTATCCTTGAGTAGCAGACCTGTATTCCCTACAGAATATACTTGATTGAGAGATGGAAGATCATCCCAATGAGGATTTGAACTCTTAACTAATTCAAACACAGGTTCAATTCAGCCAAAAACTCAAAGCTACCACACATACACCATGTATTTATCAACATCTTGCTTACACATTTGATGATGATCCAACCCCCATTGGTTGCGAAGTAAAGAGAAGTATGCTGCTAGAGCTCTCTCCCCCTATCGAAGATGGGATATCTACTGCCTCAGTTGGTACACCCAGGACACAATCTTGCTTTAGAAGTAAGTTTGACATACCGATTCCTAGATCTCTCTCACAGTCCGAAGAAATAGGGAACCTACTAAGTGAAAGTAGCAATGAGGATAACAACACAGATATTACAGTTAAATTTTTGGTATTCCACTTAACATGCGAGTGATCTATCTCTTCAGGTTCAATAAATTTTCCATCAATATATCCAAACCTCCCTCTTCAATCAAATGAACATTTTAACATACTATGATTATTCCAGGTAATTTGTCCAATGGTGTGACATGTGAAGTCATTAATTTGTACTCCTATTCAACGAAAGGTTTTAAGGCTCATTCTGAGTTATGTTACTGTGTTATTAGTCTACTTTATGGTAATAAAATTTCGGAGAGAGATCATGCAAGATTGGGGAATTATGAAACCTATGTGAAGGGTGCTCATCTCAGAAATTGCAGAAAGGCATCTTTGCTTCGTTTTGTCTTAGACACTGAAAGGACCTGTAAAGAGAATTGGAAGCGGCCTAAAATGCCCAAGATTAGTGGAAAAATTGAAGGTGTTACTTCTGAAATGATGGCATGGGGAGGAAAATTTCCTCATTATGGAGTATAGAGAATCCAAAAGCCAAAAATTAGAAGCTTCTGTGACACGTGAAGGTGATGACGAATGTGGTTCTCCATCACTGGTGAGACCTACTTCCAAGACCACAAAGTTTATCAGCAAGCAAAGCAAGAATCAAGGAAGGCATGTTACCACACTACGTAACTTGAGCAATCAAAAGGTATGAAATCTATCCCACATCACATGGTTAGGTCATATTGAAAGTAGGACTATGTATGCCGGGCAAGTTTAAACTGATAAAACTTTTTATTTCTTTTTTCTTTATTTTACCACCCGGATCACTTACGAATATATGAGCCAATAAAAACATAAAATGTGTCAAGGACTCTCGCTTGCCATCATTCAAAACAAAAATCTAAAAATTACATAACACTTTGAATAAATTCAAGAAAGCATGAAATAAAACTATACCCCATACCTTAACCTAGGTTACCACCAAAGACTTCGCATACCCCACACTGGGTCTCCTTGACCAATGGCTCATAACTCGGGAAGCCTAGGCAAAACATCTTGAGAGCATGACATGGGATAGGGCTTTGACCATGACTCAACACAAAGTCATAACACAAAGTACACACCCTTGTGGCTTGGGCGTACCCCGAAGGGTTTCTTGCTTCTACAAGATTTAAAACCCTAACTTAAGAGAGAGAAAATAGAGAGAGAGAGTGGGGTTACCTGCCATTAGGGTTTAGAGAGAGAGAGAGGCCAAATCAAGGTGTAGAGAAAAGGTCCCTCATAGAGAGTATTTATAGATTAGAGTCTAGGGTTTTGGGGTCTAGGGTTTTGCCATCATTATGAGACTCAATCTTGACATTTGATTATGGAGACTTGTGGGGTGCAGAGGTCTCAGCCATTCATCAGCCATCATAATTAAAAGGAAGGAGGTGGAACCATTATCCCTCAGTTTTCATAACTCTATTCCCATCAAACAATTGTGTAAGGAAAATACTATGTTTTTACAAATCTAATTTCAATCAATCTCTACACTTTCTTACTTGAAATCAATCAAATCTATTTTATAACACTTTCCATTAATTTTCAGACAAGGAGGTGGGCTTCCATCACAAGCCACACTAAAATGGAAAGAAGGGGGGAGTGGGGCATCCCGCACATGGAGGGCCATGTGGGCTCGACACCCCAAAAAGGGGGCTCATATGTGGTTGGCCCAAAGTCCCAATGAGCCCCCACACCCTAAATTACATTTTAATATATTAAAAGGATTTTATCCAACCATTAAGTATTTTATTTTCTCTCTGATTAAAATAAATATAGAAAATTGATTTTTTTATTTAAATATCTTTTTTCAATAAAATAAAATATCCAGAGCGGTCTAAAAATTTAATTATAGAAAATATAATTAAAAAATAATTAAAAATAGTTAATAAGATTTGATGGGAATTGGATCCAAAAAGTTAGTAATGTAATAAGTTAGTAATGTAATAAATATATTGAGGACTCCATCCTTTTTTAAAACCGCATCTTCTCAAACTGACCCAATAGTTTCCATGACCCACAACCTTTCACAGGGATTCATGATTGGACAATTAAAGTCTGTCAATAAATGAAGGAGACATGATCCTAGTCCATGGATTACAGGGCTCTCCCTGAAAACAAGTCCATGCCCCATTCTAGCACGATACCGCACGGGTCCTTCTAACACGGTCTAGTGTTGTAGGGAATCATCTCTTAGGCACATGTACACAACACACACCCTCATCCAGAGGGCTGCTTTCCGGACAACTATCCAATGTACATGTTGTGCGATGGTAATGATGAGGTTTTGGTCATTGTTCTCTCTGTCCAACCAACACACATAGGGGTCACACCTAGTTTCCTGGCCAATCACCCTGGGCACAAATATGACATCATAAAGGGATAACCCTTATCGGTTGTGCACAAATGCCGAGGGTTATGAGTTTTAGACATCAACCTGAGCCATAGCCAGTCAAAGCTCAAGTGAGTTTCGGCATTGGTAATGCCTCATAATCCAATATGGACCACATTCCCACTAGAGCCAACATTTCGCTATAAATAATTTTAGTACATGCTTTCATAAAACCTTTAAATGGCCACATATTCCCAACGCATGTAAGAAAAGAGGATTCTATAACTCAAAAAGTCATTTGAGTCTAACTTGACTTTTATCTTTCTTTTAGTTATATCATGGATGTTTTTTTAGTATATATTTGAAGAGCAAGGACATTAGTTGATAGGTGCTACAAGCTTGAAAGAGCCAGTTTTGATTACCCTTATATATATGTACCTTCATATACTTGTGTGAGCTACTTAAGGTTGTAAGCATAAGGGGATATGATTTTGGTGTCTTGATCAAGGTTCATGCCTTCAGTATCAAACGCTAGAGATGGGTATGGCTCATTCGAACATGTAGCACGTAGGGAGTGATGCAACTTTGCCAAATAGAAACCTATTTTTTATTTTTGTCCTCCCGGTAATGTCCAATGATGTGAGGTGCGTTGCATGAGATCAGGATCTCATCTTAGGCTCTCCAGATTCCCAACAAAATGTGTATTTTGTTTGGGTGTCGTTTCTTTGTAACCATCTATTTTTGAGTTTTTTTTTTATTTAGATAAATTGCATATGGGATTTTATGGCTCATTTTTAATGGTTAGGACATGAATTGGTGAAATTAAAGTGAAAGCAGTAAAAATGATTAGTCAAAGATTAAATACTTGTTTTCAAAATTGTATTAAGTAGAGGACCATGACCATTGGTGTTGAAAAGACTAGATCAATAGGATATGTTTTTGAAAGACCCCATTGTCTTGCAAGGTCCACCTAATTTGTGAATCATAGCAAACCATTGAGTTCTTTTAAAACTCTTCCTTGTCAAATTATACCAAGTCAATATTTTTTATAAAGGGAAAAAATCGAGTCTTGAATTCTTTTATAAAATGAGAGATGTGTTGTTTGTCTTGTGCCTGTTTGAAGTACCCATAAGTCTTGACTCATATTTTTCATAATACCAATTGTGTGACCTGATAGTTAGTTAATTGGAATCCTCGACTACTTAGAACCATAGGGAATGTCTTAGGATGCCGATCCTGTTAGACTTCCTTGACATATGTTTTGTGGATAAGATTACTTGATTTGTATGGATTTACCGCCAAGGGACTAGTGTGGTTGAACCTTCGTGGTTCGGAAAAAAAGGGGGTTTGCATATTGTAAAACCCTGGCAATAGTTATTTTTCCAGGGGACTTGTTGAACCAGTTCGTAGTTTGACATGAGGGAATTGAGAGAGTACTTGATATGTGCTATTATGGTGCGAGTGGGAGTTATTGAATGTCCTGTAATTATTTTTTTAGATGCTCGGACATTTAGATATACATGTATTCCAAATGACTTAACATCCCAGTGAGAGAGTACTTGCTTGTGCGTGGTGGAGCAGCTAGAATAGCATACTAAGATGTTGTCCAACATGGAATCCGGATACGTGGTCAGGTTGTTTAGCTGCAAAAGAAGCAACATGGTTGAAAACCTTCCTCAAGCTGCTGAGATACGACCCCAATGTGATGAGGATGCATGAAGACCTTCGGCCACAGTGAAGTATGTGATTTGTGTTGTTGAAAGGTCACAATTGTGCCAGAAGGCAAAGGATTTCAAGACGAACTGTTGCCACAATCGGGGTGAGATCCGAGTACCGGAGATAGAGGCTTCATATCTCCCACGGACGCTGTGATTAGTGGATCTTTAATGAAAGGATTGGTGGTGAAAGAGTTCGCTAAAATATGTATATTGTAATGGGCATTAGAGAGTAAGTGAGATAAGCTTGAGAAATATTGTAATGGGGATGAAGGTGTGTGAGAAAGAGATTGTAAGGCCTTCAAAGGCCAAGAGGGATATGTCGGGGTTATGTGGTCATTTAAAGGCTTTATGAGAGCATGTAAAATTATGACTATAGTGATGTGATAACTGCAATGGGAGTGGGGTCCGGACGGACCAAGGGATTACTGTCCGGGGGGATCAGAGGAGGCACTTTTGATGTTGTGACTCACCCGAGTTTCGACAGACTGGGCCCTGGGTGATGTTTAAAACCTATAGCCCTAGGATAAGGCACAATCGATAAGGGTTTTGTGGTAGGGTCAGTCCTTGATGAGGTCATAGAGATGCCCAGGGTAGTTGGCTAGGGGACTTGTGTGATCCCAGTGCGTCGCTGACCTGGAAGGACGAGGCCCAAAATCCTCACCATTTCCATCACACAGCATGTATATCAAATAGCCAATCCGAGAAGCAGCCTAGTGGGCATGTTGTGTGCATGTACGGAAGAAATGTCTCCCTGCAACAATGGATTGTGTTGGAGGTCCTATAAGATAGTATGCTAAATAGGACCTGAACTTATTCTCGGGGAAGGAACCTAAAATCCATGGACTAAGGTCGTCTATTTTTCATTTATTGGCTAGCTTTGATGGACCAATGATGAACCCCTAGATGGCCTGTGGGTCATGGATTCTATAGGGTCAGTTTGAGAAGGTGACAATAGTGCATGGTTTTTTAATAGATGGAGTGCCTCAATATATTTGTGTTATCCTTGACTCTATGGATCTAATTCCCATTAAAATTATTTTAATATATTTAAATATATTTTATTTGAATTTTAAAATATTAAAGTGAATTTTTAAATCCCTCTATATATTTTATTTTGGCCAAACGGAATTTTAAAATAGTTCAAAAATGAATTTTGTGGATTTGATACATACAGAGAAATGAAAAATATTAAATGGGCTCAAAAAATTATTTTATTAATTTGTAAATTTTCTTGGAGGTGTGGGGCCTCATTTTACGATGGGGGCCTATCATATGAAGCCATCTAGGTGAGGGCATGGGGCCCACATGGATGGCATGCCCTGCCTTCTTCTCTTTCTCTTTCTTTGACTTGTTCAACAAGTCTTCTAGAATGTGTTTTGTGTTTGATATGATATAAGAGAAAAGGTTGATTGATTTAAAAAAGGGAAAGGTCTTGCATTGATTGAAATCAATATAATATATTACTTATATTTCATAAATTAAATATTTGATGGGAATGGGTTAAGGAAATTGAGGGATGATAGTTCTAATGCTTTCCCTTTAATTATGATGGCTGATTTAGGGAATGGGTGGCTAAGATCCCTTCACTCTATAAGTCTCTAAGACTGACATTCAAGATTAAGTTTCATTAAGATGATATGCCCCAGACCCCAAAACCTTAGTGTTGTTTTATAAATAGTATTTATTGTAGAGACAAATACATCTCTCTATCTAAGATTTCTCTCTGTCCTAAGAGCGGTAAGTCACTTTCTCTTCTCTTCTCTTATCACTCTCTCTCTCTCTCTCTTTCTCTCTCTCTCTCTCCCCTCTCTCTCTCTCTCTCTCTCTCTCTCTCTCTCTTCTAATCTCTCTCCCTCCCTAAGACTGGGGTCAGGGGGTGCCACGCTCGGTGGCAGACCCTATATTCTAGAAAAACCTTAGAGAAAGAAAAGAAGGTTCCCATCTCTTTGATATTATGCTCTCATGGAGATTAGAGTTTGCCCATGCTTTTGACATTGTGAAACAAGTTTGAGGACCTCAATCCCATACACCATCAATGGAGGAGACCTAGAGTCGGGTGTATGATGTTCTTGGGGGTAACGCTTGCCAAGGTAATTTGGTATTTTAATGGTTCCATAGTTCTTGATTCAATCTCATAAATTGTATTTTGCTTGAGTGTAATAATTGTAATGGCATACAAGTGATCATCCTAAATTGTGTTAGGGTTTATTTCTGTAAATTAATGTTGTATTTTTGGACACTTGTAAGTGTTCTAGCCCGTATGAATAAATGAATGAAGAAATTTTTTTAACCGCATATACTTCGCTAGATCACATTGTCCACCTTTTAACTCCTTGTGAGATGATACACGAGTACAAGTGGTGGTCAAGCAGTTCTTTGAATCACTGATAATGGACATATTAGCCACTACACAACCATTACACACCAGGAAACACGCACTAATTTACACAAACAACCACTTTACTTCATACGCATAGAGAACAGAGACCATCCATACAAGAGATCTCAGTAAAATGAGTCTTACAACTCATGACCTACATGTTATAGGTGTTGGGTTTTGTAGCCTTTAAAGCCATAGAGAGCTTGTAAATATAATATTTTATACTGGAACATGCACTTCAGTGGGAGTGTGTGTGTTGACTTACCAAGGGTTGGAGGTTTATGACCCTGGTCATGTCCAAAACCCTTACCCCTGGACTTGTGGTGTTGGTAGTATAAGACCAAGTGGCAAGGTACTCAATATTTAAAATTTTTCCATTATATTAAAACTCAAGGGTTTAAATACATGAATATCTCAATACAAAACCATAATACATAAAATCCAGTCTACAAGCTTGGTTTATACACATTTGAATAATAAAAAGTCAACCCTAATAGGTCCCTTATGAATCCTTTACTTAAAAATACAATTAAACTCAATACAATGTCCAAACATGACTTGCATTTAAAATTCCTCATTATATTAAAATTACATGATAACTCCATCTTCATTTTTCACCCTCATCATATATCACAATGTCTCATACACTTGATCGTAATGATCCAATGAGATTTCAATTCACATAAACAATAAAGTATAACATTAAAGCTCATACCACAAGATTAAAAGCACAACTCTATTTCTCACTTAACATACACAGTTTCTTCAACCATAAATCATTTAATAACTGTAAATACAACAAATAAACATACATACAAATATGTAGGAAGCCATGGTTTGAACCCCTTGTGCCTGTGCCACAAATTCGAGCCTTTTAGGGACTTAATTTTGTCCCAATGAATAGTGCAAGAGTGGTTTGTAATCTCAAGGGTGTCTAATCCAATTAGGAAGGTCTTACACTTTTAAAACTACTTCTTAGAGTCCACAAAATCGATTTAAAACAATTTGCAAGAAGAATGGAGCAAATTGGATCAATATGGAGCAAGTAGAGCAAAACTACTTGTGGTAGTCCACCGGTCCACCACAACTTTTCATGCAAAAGTTCCAACTCTAAGTGAGCAAATACACTTCTAAGAGAATCTAAATTTACCTGGAATTTGAATAGCAAGACTTAGAAATGCTCAAGAGAATTCGTGCAAGGTAGATCAAAGGAAACTATGCATGATCAAAGGTTTATCAATGCATAAAACACATAAGCAAGTGAGGGATCACACTATGTAAGAATGACATGATCAAAACGGAGCTCTAAGGAAGTTAAAACATTAAATGAAATTGAAAGTGACTCGGTCTTCCAATCCAGATTGAAAGTGACTCGGCCTTGTTTGTGAATGTCGTTCAGAATCGATACAATGCTCCATGGAGACTTAAGACGATTGTTGACAATTGTTGCACCAGACTGTCTTCTCATTGATGGTCCATCACATGTCTTTCGTGAGGCTAACATGGTTGCTGATGCCCTAGCTAAGAGGGTAGTTGCTGGCCCCGGTGCTACTGTGTGGCGCTATAGACCACCAGATTTTCTTTCCTCTCTTTTATTACATGATCTAGCGCAATTGCCCTACCATAGGATTGTATCTTAATTATTTTTCTTTGTTTTTTTATTAATGAAAAATAAGTAGGGGGCCTTCTCCCCCACTGAGTTACCCAAAAAAAAAAACGGAGGTCTAAGGAAGTTGAAACATTAAATGAAATTTCCAAAAACCTTTGATCAAGGATAAAATGATCTTTGATATAAAATAACTTAAAAAGATAACACCATGATCATGGTACGAGATAAGCTTGATCTTATGGAGTGAAGGACCACCATCAAGTTTCAAAGATCATCAATGGAGGATGGGAACTCTCAAAGGGAAATAGGTGGTACATGGAGATCTCAAGGTTTTCTCTCTTTTTCTCTCTATTCAATTCAAGCAAGATCAATTTTTTCAAGTGGGTATGGTTTGGAACTTAAAGAAGTATATATACATAGTGTGTAAGATTGGATATCATCAACACCCTTGATGCACCTATCCAAAGCCACATGAGAGGTTAATATACCCTAGCCACCCATCCTCATCCAACCACTAGGATGAAGGGATGCGATTTAACACCCTTATCACCCACATTAAACCGTAAGTAAGGCCACTTTACCCTTTGTCCTTAGGTCCATATTTTTATACTAAGTGAATCCAACTTACCCTTACATCATCTTCTGCCTCTCCTGAACTTTTTTCTACCTCTTCAGAAACTGAGGTAGATGAATCTGGCCCCTTGAGCCTATTATCATTGCTTCTGATCGAGAAGTGACTCTGGAACTTGGAGTGGTGCCTCTAAGTCCAAGGGTGGTTCTTGAGTCAGATGCAGTTCCAATGGAGATCAATGGGGCTGAAGGCCCTGCAATTATTGCTCAAAGGGAGGGACACGAAGCTGATATGACCTCTGACCCTCAAGAGGTTACTACCCCGACTGAGACAGGGTCTACAGTAATGGATACTGAGGGCCCAAGCATCCTTCAAGAGGAGGTTAGTGAGGCTTCTGAATATCAAGAGGTTGTTACACCAGAGTGCGCAGGTTATGGAGATGAAGGGGTTGAGCTTTTTGTGGTAGAGGTTCTAGCTGTAAAGGATGTGGGCCAGGTAGAAGAGGCCACAGCTGAGCCTGAAGTGGTGATCTTAGAAGATGAAGGCTAAAGGGAAGAGGTGGCCCCTGAACTTGTAGAAGTTGAAGTGATAGTTCAGGAGGGTGAGGAATTAGGAAGAGATGCTGGCCTTTAACTTATCGAAGCCATGCCAGAGGGTGAGAAGCAAGAGGAAGAGGCTTCTTTGAAGCTTGTTGGGATAGGAGTGGTGGTCCCAGCAGGCGAGGGCCAAGGTGAGGAGGCTGGCGTTGAGGAGACCAAGCAGGTTGAGGCTGGGGCTGCCTCTAAATCTGAGGTGCCCGAGGTTTTGGGATTCCCGATTGCTTCAGAAGAGCCAATGACCCACTTGGCTGTCACCCCTTCGAGCCCAACCCTCGAAACCAAAGTTCCTTCAATGGTGGTGGACCTTGCAATGCCATCTAGATCTATTTTTAGCTGGGTATTCGGCATAATGGCAGACATGCTCCGTGCAGGTCTTAAGGGTTTAAGGGAGCTATCTCTCATTGAGTTGGGCGACGTATTGGCCAAACTCAGGGAATTTGCTGCTGCGACCACTATTTTTTGGAACAGGCTAGATGTCCTCTCTCATTTTGATGATACTTTAAATGAATTGGAGAGTTGGAGGCTGGAGTGGTTGCATCATGAGGCAGAAAGCAGCAAGCTAACTTCCGTGGAGGTGTCTATCACACGATGTCGTGAGGGAATAGATTCATGCGCACAGAGGAAGGCTGATATGGTCGCTTATCAGCTTGATCTCAAGATGGATGGGAGAGCTTGCTTTAATAGCATGATAGGCATAAGGGTGGAGATGCGAGAGCTGAAGGACGAATTTAATGATCGTGAGAGGGAGATGGTTTAGAGGAAGGCCTTGGATGCTTCTTTGGCTGAGGATCTATCAAAGCTCATTCGCATCATTGAGTCAGAAGCGCCTCCATAGAATAGGAGGCTCAAATGGTGGTTGAACTGAAGGAGTGTATTCAACATACGAAGGCTCCTTCTGCAACATCCAGAGTGGAGATCAATAAGATCATTGATCGTTTTTTAGAATGTACTTTCTTTGCTTTTTCTTTCTCTGTATGCCGGCACTAGTACAAATTTTGGATTTATGAATGAAAATTCCTCTTTTGTCTCATCTTGCTACATGTCTTCATTTGTTCGTTTTGCTTCTCTGCGTCTCATCTCTCGCTCTTAGGTAGGTCACGTCTCAGGGCATTCACTATTGCTGCCCTTTTAATGAGGGAAACCCTAAGCCTTGCTTCGTCTTGTGACAAATTGTTGTGACTCCAATGACCTCAAAGGGGGGAGCGGTTGCTTCTTCTCCTCTTAATGTATGATTGAAGGGCACATAGTTCATTTTTCTCATCATTTGATGAGCCTGCTCGCTACAAATAGTCCAATCAGGAAGGGGCTTTAACTTCTATTCGAGGTGCCTTCACTTCAAGTTCGTCATAGCACTTGGTCTCATGCACGAACTCCTTTAGATGTTTTGAAGTGATACACATAACCTCCAATTGACTCTGGAGATTGTGAACTTCGCTTCTTAACTCTGTCATGGGATCTTGCTCTTGAGGGGGAGACAACAGTCCTTTCTCGAACTGCTCTCCTCCCATAGGATCAGAAAAGTGCAAGACTTGTAACTGACTACTAGTCTGAACTGACTCTGTGGAGGGACTAGGAGCATCCTCGTTGCTTATGGCAGCCGGGCTTTGGAGTGCCTTCCGTGGCGGCTGACGCGCCAATTCCACTCTCAAGAGTACAATAGGGACATGCAGTACTTTTTGATGGTCTGGCATGTCGGTCACGTTTGGAGCTGGGAGTTATGTCCCCATGGCTTCCTCAATCTCAAGAGTGACCTCTGGTTCACGTTCTTGCAAAGGTGGTCCTGGACTGGAAGCAGAGGGGGAAGCCTCATCTTTAGGTGAAGATGGGGCCTCCTCAAGGATAGTGAATGGGATGCTGGGATGAATGGGAGTCAGACGGAGAATTTTGCCTTGTCTTTCCTCTTCTTTGAACATGTTCACTAGCATTCGTCCGATGTCCTCAACATCTTCATGAGGCGAATGTTATGTTTTTCTCACAGACTTGTGATCACCATCATTTGGCTTTTGGGGTGACACTAAATCTGTGAAGTAATACTTAGCATCAGCATAGTGAGTTTTGGCTACAGAAAACGGTCTTTTATCAGCATAGATAGTATAATGTTTCCAATCTCGACTATACTGGAAGCGCTTGATGGAACCACCCCCTGGCCATAGAGCCACGGGTGGCCGAGAAGGATGTTGTAGGAGGTGTCGGTGTCAATTACATAGAATTGAATAGAATTGAGCCTAATCATTCAATTCACTGATCTTAAGACGAAGGTGGACCGTGTCGGCTGGCTTCTCTCCTGACTGGTTGAACCCCTGGACTGTGATATGAGTCGGAGTGAGGTCCTCAAACCCTAATCCCAATCGACTGAGAATCCTCCTTGGGATAAGGTTAACTGCTGACCCTCCATCCAACATAATAGGTTGATGGGGCATGCATGTAATTCACCAATCATGAAGAGAGGGCGATTGTGAAATTTTTCTCCTAATTGCAAATCATCCTCTAAGAAGATGATTGTCATACATCCACTCAAGATCACTGGGTCCACCTTAATAAGTTCTACCTCGATCTCATACACCTCTGGACTGGAAAGAGCCTGAACTAGAGCCATACGGTAATCCCTTGAGAGCATGAGGGCATCATAAATGCTGAGAAGGGCTGGAAGCTTCTTCAAATGCGTTATCACATCATACTTCACATTTTCCTCATCAGCCTTTTGTGTTCTCATCTTACCACTGGTTTGGGTGGTATAATGGGTTCAGGAGCAATTTTAGGTGGAGGACGTTTATTTTGGGCCGCTTGCTAGCTTGGTTGCACAGTGGGCTTGATTTGTGATTGAGGTTTAGGAGATGACTGGGTATGTGGGACCAGAGACGTCCCAGGGAATTGGAGGATGGGTAGATTGTCCGAGGTATTTGGTCGAGGAAGAAGCCCATGGAGCTTAAGGATGGGTAAGTAGTTTGGGTGAGGGAGAAGTGGAGGACTAGGAGACTTTAAGATATCAGGCTTCTCAGGTCGAGGCTGTAGCATTTTCCCCGACCTCAGGCTCATTTGCCCCGTGCTAGGTGACGCTTCTAAGATTTACACCATGTAACAGACTTCCTGAGAATAGAAACTTTACCCTCTCGATTCTCTCAGCCTCTGTTCAAAGTCGGGCTCAGGAGGCCACTGAGGTTTCTGCGGCTTTAACTTCTTACGCTTCCTAGTCGAAGAGGATAGCTTCAACTTGGCTCCAGCCGCCAAGGCGTCAGCGACTGTCAAGAATCCAGTCGTTTGGGCTAGCGTCTTCTTAGCCTCCTCAGGTGCATCCTGAATACATTGGTTCCTTCGAGATCTTTGTTAAGAGCCTCGAAGTCTGGACATTTTAGAATTGTACCTACAGAAGACGTAGAAGAGGAAGAAGAAGAAGAGGAACAAGATGGGTTAGTAGGTAAGGGACCTTTAAGGTCATTCCCCTCATTAGACCGATCTGGGCAGCTTTTTACATCATCACCATAGTTGGACGTGTGCAGTGAGTCTTTTAGGTCTTTCCCCCGCTTAGACCGTTGAGGGGTACTTTTAATGTTGTCACTCTCATTGGACTTGTCCTAAGAAGAAGATGGCTCAAAGATGTCCTCTTAGTGAGGTGAAGGAATAGGGATAATTGTGTCGAGGATGAAGTCCTGTAAAGTCGGCAATTGGGGAAGAGGCCTGAGAAATTCTGCTCGACTGGCGGGTCAGGAACCTTGTTCTTTCGGCGAGCAGACCTTGGGGCCCATCTCCTTCTAATCGCCTTCGGAGGTGCTTGCTCTGTCTTGCTAGGTTTGTGACCAGCCCTAGCTTGACGAATTGCCTCTCGTTTTAAAGACAGGAGTCTGCTCCACCAATCATAGACTCTCAATAGCTGGGAGGTCGAGGGTTTAGCGGGATCGGAGGCATCATTATGGGAGTCATGTATTGAGATACTCTCCTGAATGGGAGTACTGGCTTGTGGGTGTTCAGGCAATGAGACCTATCTGGACTTTCTCCGCAACCACGACGTCGAACCCATAGCATTCACTCATCTCATGTCCCTGTATCTGGTGATACGAGCATCAATGATTTTCGGTTCCTTGGGTAAGGCGCTTGGGCTGTCTTGCTAGCTTTGTCGTGACAAGTCCTTGTTGAAGCATTATGTCAAACAAAGCCTGAAGGAGATTTGATGGCAATTCGTTGGAAGAGTGCAGGCCTTCCTCCAACACTGTCACCACATGAGAGGCATCAATTGCCCCTAATGCTTTCTTAAGCTCCTTGAGTTTTATCTGACCCTTCTGGATCAAAGCTTCAATGAAGCCTTTGAGTGTGTAGCATTCCTCGATGGAGTGGTTAATCCTCCGATGGTAAGCGCAGTAATTTGCATGGGTTTCGAGACCAGCTTGCTCAAGAAACTTGTTCTCAGGTAGCTCAATCATGTTCTGCTCTAGTAGCAACCAGAATAGTGCAGGGACCCATTCTTTTTCAAAAGGGTAAACCTTATTCCTATACATGGCCCAATAGTCTTCTCGATTAAGGTTCGCAGGTGGGGGTACCTGGTTGTATGATTGTTGCTGCTTGCCTGCCTGAGGCGCTGGCTTTGTTGTGCCTACCCCTTTTGAGAGGTTTAAAGTCTAGGAGGCAGTCTTCTTTGGATCGCTTACGATGACCGCCGCACTGATCACCCTTTTTTGCTGATTGCCCCGGGCGTTGATTCGAGAACTTCCATTGTCTCGGTTATTTCCCGAACTTGAAGATTGTTGTCGTGACCTACTATGGTGGTGTAACAAACTCTCTATGCGCATTTACTTAGAGATCAACTCTGACATGGAGGTCGGATTGGAGGCCTCAACATGTAGAGCAATCTCAATCCTCATGTTTTACATGCAAGTCTGGACTGCTTCCTTCGTAGGCATAGGGTTAGGGTGACGAGCAGCTAAATCTCTCCACCTTGCTATGAATTGATCCACGGGTTCATCTGGTTCCTGGGTCAAGGTGAGAAGCTCGATGGTTTGAACCTCTCTCTCAACCTCATAGAAGCGTTGGTGGAATAGTTTCTCCCAGCGTTTAAAAAAACGCCGAGTCGAACCGGACTCGCCCGGTTCGACTCGGAAATAGTGAAAAAGGAACCGGATCGCCCCGAAAATCGGAAATCGTCCGGTTCTAGAGAGAACCGGACGATTCTGTACAGTGAATCGCCGATTCACTGTACGGAATCGGCGAGTCCGAACAGTGAATCGGCGATTCCGTACGGAATTTTTTTTTTTTTTTTTTTTTTTTTTTTTTTTTTTTTTTTTTTTTTTTTTTTTTTTTTTTTGGTAATCCATGATAGATTTTTTTTGTAATCCATGATCGAATTTTTTGGTTTTTTGTAACCCATAATAGAATTTTTTGTAATCCATGATCGAAATGTTTGTTTTCTTTTCTTGTAATCCATGATCGATTTTTTTGTTTTTTTTTTTTTTTTTGTAACCCATGATAGAATTTTTTGTAATCCATAATCGAATGTTTTGTAATATATGATCGAAATGTTTGTTTTTTTTTTGTAATCCATGATTGAAATGTTTGTTTGTTTTTTTTTAATCCATGATTGAATTTTTTGTTTTTTGCTTTTTTTGTAACCCATGATAGAGTTTTTTGTAATCCATGATTGAATTTTTTGTAATCCATGATCGAACTATTTTTTTCTTTTTTTGTAATCCACGATTGAATTTTTTGTTTTTTTTGTTTGTTTTTTTTTGTAATCCATGATCGAATTTTATGTAATCCATGATCGAATTTTATGTAATCCATGATTGAATTTTTTGAAAATTTGTGATTTTTTTTGTTTAATCCATGATCGAATTTTTTTTTGTAATCCATGATAGAATTTTTTGAAAATTTGTGATTTTTTTTTTAATCCATAATAGATTTTTTTGAAAATTTTTTTTTTTTTTTTTTTAATCCATATTATTCAAAGAGAAAACGAGAGAGATGATGATTCTGAGGCCACCCTATCCCAACCATATTATTCACATATCGAGTCCCAACAGCAACAGTGTAGGGATGAGCACGAAATACTGTAAATTAAATGCTGAATGGCGGTTCATGCAGGGAAAGAACATATCAATATTTGCATATTCATTCAAAAACATGAAAATTCTTAATGGAGTACCCTCATTTTTTATTGAATTCCTAAAAACCAATATTTATAATGAATTTTAATAATTTTTTCGGATTTTTTTGAAGCTTTATTCTGACCGATTCACCCGATTCCGATCCGGATCGCCGATTCGCCGATCCGGATCGGTTTTTGAAAAGCCCGATCCGGGTCACCGATCCGGTTTTTAAACCATTGGTTTCTCCATTTCCTCCCAAGTATGTACTGAATTTGGGGGAAGCTGAGCATACCACTGAAAGGCTGAGCCATCGAGAGTTTCAATGAACTGACGAAGGAAGAGTCTCCCATCATCCGCTGTCTCTCAACATGCCACCTGGAAATGTGTGATATGTTGGTATGGGGGACAGTCGTACCATTGAACAGGGGAAACTTCCCTTTCTTGTAGTCCGCGGGAAATGGAACCTGGTCAATGTAGGAGTGGTATGGCTTTTGGCAAAGCATTGCACCCTATATTCTTAAGATTTGTCTGATCTTTAGGTTGTGAGTCACCATAGCATCAATGTCTGCCTGTGAGACGGGGTGGGGGACAGAATTTTCCTGTGAGACAGAATGAGGAGGCTGCCTAGGAGCTGCATCATCTGAGGGATGGGAGTTTGTCTCATGGTTAGCCGAGTGTCGCGAAGTTTCCATGCGATCAATCTTCTCCATCATCGCATGCACCATGTTTTCAAAACTATTCATGCACCTTCATGAGAGTCGCCACGTTAGTTTTACAACCATGACACTAACCGTTTCTCTAGGGAGGTCAGGCTTACGTGCAGTTGAGGACTTTCGAGCTTGATGGGTCATGTGTGGCAGATCAATCAGCAAGGGCTCAACATGCCCCGACTGAACTAGAGTCTTTTACGCCGACCATGTAAGGACCGGTTCTCCACGGTCTTGGGACCGTGGTTGCTGGGTGGTTGGGTCATCTTCTATGACGCTAACCATTGTACAATACTCTGGCCCCTCCTCTTTGAGCTCTGAGATCCGAAGAGGGTAGAAAGGATTCTTAGGAAGGAGACCCTCAAAGCTGGGTGCCCCGACTTTTCTGGTTGACTCCTTAATCATGATCTGCAGTACTCTGTCTTGCTTGAGCTTGAGACTACGATAGACCTCTTTCCATAACTGAGCCTGAGGTCGGGGTTATCCCACCTTCTTAAAGCATGAGGGCGTGTCCATAAGATGGGGCATCAAATGTGGACCATGAACAGGGGCCAGCTTGAGCTGCTACCTTGAAAGTCATAAAACTTTGTCAATCATCAGGCCTTTGCCTCGAGCTCCTTTGTGGGCTCCAGAGGCATAGCCTACCTGATGGGGCTGACTGAGGATGGTACTCTTAGGGAAACCTTCGAGTATCAGGTCTTGAGGTGTCTGCCGGGAGGAGAAAGGGCGGAGGAGGAGGGGACCAGCTCCCGACGATGTTTGAGTCGAGAGGAAGAAGCGGTCTGTGAAGGGGGCATGTGTGCGCCTCTAGAAGTAGCATTCCAGGTGACTTGGGGGTCAACCCGGGCTTGAACAGGTCGTCCGGCCCTAGAGGGCCGAGAACCTTGAGCATGTGTTTGTAAGGGAATAGGTGAGGACCTGCACGTTACAGGGTGCTCTAGTGTGTGCTAAGAGGAAGACGAGGGGGTCGTCTCCCGTGTGCTCGGGATGATGCAGCAATGATGTCGCCTTGAGCGGTGGGATGCACATGCATGCGCACAGGTTTCCGTCCGAGGAGGCTTGATCCTGGATACCTACTCAAGGTAACATGAGGGTTGCCCTGAGGTGTGGCTCGAGTAAATGATCCACGAGCCTTGGGGTGTGTGTGAGAGGTGGAGGCGCCAAGGTCTCCTCCTATATGTGTTTAGTCTCTAGACATAGAGACCCGAGGTGGTGTAAGAATGTGGGGGGTAACCTTGCGGCGACCCACAGGAGCAATGACAACTTGCTTGCCTTTTGCAGAAAGGAATTGGGCAACCTTTCGACGTACGTCAATAATACGACTGGCAAGTGACTTGCCGATGATAGGGTGCGTGCTGCGAGTGGCTACAGACGTGCTACCAATGCAAAGTTCTTTGGTGGAGGACCCATCAGAGCTAGGAGATGGGGATTTAGGGACCTTTAAGTCCCTCCTCACACCTATTCAGGTTAAGACCTGGGAGCGAGACACTAGGTCTTTTCTCAAGAGGAAAGTTGGGAATGAAGTTCGAGGAACTTGTTCCCGAGGAATGCTCACGAATGCAGGGATGAGAAAATCCTCGATCGGGATAAATGTATTAAGAAACCCAAAAGCCATGTGAAGGCAATACAGAAAACAAAAAAGAGAGACTAGCCAAATAAGGACAATCCGACAAAGGGGTAGTAAGTCCCTAGTGGAGTCGTCAAGCTGGTTAGATGCCTCGATCTCGCCGTTCCGGTCGGGATGACCTGACGACACATGTCTCGGGTTTCGAGGGAAACCCGGGACTTGAGATCGCTCTCTCGGGAACCTTGGTAAAGAACAAGGGCAAGTACATCAAAGGGTGAGAGAGGAATTTGATGCGAGGCGGAACACACCTCACCTGGGTCCGGGACTTACTCGAGCTGACTCACGTGGGAACCCTCTTAGATCATGAAGAAAGCCCAAGTCCTACAACTGGTTCGAAATCGCCTCCCTTGACCTGTACTCTCTTGTTTCTGCAATCACACACACATGGTTAACTTTACAAGACAAGTGGGTCATCCAAAAGAAGAAAGGAAGAATAAGAAGATAAAGATTAGAGTGAAGAAAAGGAAAAGAAAGAGATAGAATATAAGAAAGGGGAGAGAAGAATTTGACCAAGCGGCTAGACTGACACAGTAGCTAGACCAGTAAGTGATTGACCTGACGTTGTAACAAAACGGGCACAGTAACTCAAATCGACACGGCGATAATGCTACTTGTCGACAGAACCATCATTGACCAACTTGACACGATGGCTAGCCTGTCGTGGTGATAAGACGGGCACGGTAACTCAGACCGTCACAACGACATTACTGCTAGACGATAGGACTACCATGACAGTGCTAATCTTAACCTCCTTTGGTCAAACGAGAGGGGAAGAAGAAAGAAGAGAGAAAAGAAAGAGAGGGAAAAGGGAAAATAGAAGAAGAGATAAGGAGAAGAAAAGAAAAGAAAGAGTAAGGAGAGAGAAGAAAAGAAGGAGAGAGAGTGAAAAGGGAAGAAAAAGAAGAGAAAAATAGAATAGGAGAAGGGGGAAGAGAGAAAAAGATGAAGAAGAAAAAAGAGAGAAAGGGAAAAGAAGAGAGAAAAGAATAAGGGAAGAAGGGATAGAAAGAAAGAAGAAAAGAGAGAAGGAAGAGCGAAGAGAGAGAGACAGAGAGAAAGAAGAGAAAGAAGAGAAAGAAGAGAGAGAAGGGAGAAAGGAAACGTGGACGGCGATGGGCTTTCGTCGTCCATGATAGAAGAGCGAGCAGAGGAAGAAACATAGATGGCGATGGGCCTCCGCCGTCCATGACAAAAGAGAGCGAAGAGAAAGAAACATGGACGGGGATAGGCTTCCGCCGTCCATGACAAGAGAGAGAGAAGAGAAAGAAACATGGACGACGATGGGCTTCTGCCGTCCATGACAAAGGGAGAGAAGAGAAAGAAACATGGACGGCGATGGGCTTCCGCCGTCCATGACATGAGAGAGAGAGAAGAGAAAGAAACATGGACAACGATGGGCTTCCGTCGTCCATGACAAAGGGAGAGTAGAGAGAAACATGGATGGCAATAGGCTTCCACCGTCCATGACAAAGGGAGGAGGAGAGAGAAACCATGGACTGCGATGGGCTTCCACCATCCATGACAAGAGAGAGTGAAGAGGAAGAAACATGAATGGCGATGATGTAACAATCTTAAACTTTCAAAAAAAAAAAAAAAAAAAAAAAAAAAAAAAAAAGAAAAGAAACTTTTATAAGTGATGGTCCATATGAGCATGATAGTCCTTAGGGACCATCACCTTTTTCAAAGCTTTTAGTTTGAATTTGTTTGTTTGTTGTTGCCTTGCCACGTCAAGTGGACGTGGGCTTTAAGCGTATAAGAGGTAATATAAACGTTACACCTCGTGTATGAGGTGTAACTTAAAAAAATATTATTATAAGGTGTCGTAAGAATTTAAATACAGGAGGCGAGGTCTCTCTCTCGCTCTAGCCAAATTTTTATCGGAAGCTCCCTCCCAAAATATTTTAAGTAAGTGACATCGTCTTCCTAAAAAATAGTCTGTTTTTAATAAATAGTGATATTTCCGTCTATAATCTTTATTTTATAAGTTTTGTGTGTAAGTGACCTCATTGTCTCGAAAAATAATCCATTCTTTTTAAAAATAAAATGAAATAATTATTTCTGCTTATTATCATGAATTTTAGGCGTGATAAATTTTATGCGCACACGACCTCATTATCTTGAAAAATAATCTTTTTAATAAGAATTGTGATATTTTATCTATGTTAGAAATTTTAAATGCTGTAAATTCTTAGAAAAATAAATTTATTTATTTTTCTTGTCTATTGTTAGAAAATTTTAGATACTATCAAATTATTAGAAATAAATGTGATATTTCTGCTTTTAGTAAAATTGTGAGATTTCTTTCTACTGTTTTTAAATATTTAGACATTGTGAATTTCATGTGCAAATGACTGCCTTATTATTTGAAAAATGATATTTTTGCATTTGATTATAGTATTGTTGTGAAATGTTTAATTTCAAATTAACATCCCATAAATTGTGATAATTCCATATTCTTGAATTTCTATAAGAGTTTTTCTATACATATTAGATTGGCAATTATGCTAGAATGTCTTTACGAACTGCTACCTTTCTAAATTTGAGCCTAAAATATTTGATTGGTTGAAATGTTATTGAAAGTGACTTTTATTAATGGTGTCAGTGAGATTCATATTAATGATTTCAGTGATATGTTGAGTACATGATATTTGCTGCTTTCGAATGTTTAAAGAGATTTAGAAATAATTTAAGTATGCAAGTGGACTCATCCGGTTCGTCGGTGAGGTATAAGTGGACCTACCTGAGACGCCGGTAGGGATTAAGTGGACTCATCTGGTACGTCGGTGAGGTATAAGTGGACCTGCAGGGATTTAGTGGACCTATCTGTGACATCGATAGGGATTAAGTGGACCCATCAGGACGCTGATGGGGTATATAGGTGACCTACTTAGGACGCTAGTAGGGTATTTTGTGAAATCCTTTGAATTATGCACTGCCGTTAAAGTGTTATGTGCATTTCAATTATTCGGATTATACTTAATTATGCATTTATTGAAAGTGAAACTATTGATGCATTTCTGTTAATAGATCTTCTTTTTGAAAATATTGATATCTTTCAACCATGATTATTTTTAGGATTATGATGATCACTTACTGAGTATCCAAACTCATCAAACTATGGTAAACATTTTTTCAGGATAACTGCGAATTCATTTTGAGTGCTAGTCAAGATCAACCTTGGAAGATACTGTTGTTGTGCTAGCTTTCTTTATTTACTTTGTAAGACATCGCCACTGTAAATTTGTCCTATCAAGAGATGTATATATGTTTTGGACTGTCATATCTCAAGAATATCTGTATTGAAATTGCTTGGGGGTGTGACAGATGAGCTTCTGTCGTCCATGACAAAGGGAAGGGAAGAGAGAAAATATGGATGGTGATGGGATTCCGTTGTCCATGACAGGAGAGATGAGAGAGAAAATATGGACGGCGATGGGCTTCCGCTGTCTATGGCAAAGGAAAAAACTCAGATAGAGGCTCGACCCGCCACTCGGGTTAAGGTCCGGCTCACTGTATGTGGTCTAGAGGAGGACATCAAGCCTGGCGATAGGCACCGCCAAGCATGAATGGAGAAGAGAGAGAAAGAAGAGAATTGGGAGAAAGAAAGAAGAGAGAGAAGGAAAGTAAAGAAAGAAGATCAGGAAAGAGAGAGGAAAGATTAGGAGCGATAGGGGGTGATTAAAGACAGAGCAGAGATGAAGAGGAAAGGGGTGAAAGACATGCACAACGATGGCCCACTACCATCATGTTGAGAGAAGAGAGAAAAAAAAAAGAGAAAGAAAGAGAAAGACAGAAAGAAGAAGATGAGAGAGAAGCAAAGAGGAAGAGAGGAGAGGAGAGAGAAAGAAAGATGAGATAGGGATGAGAGGAGAGAGTGATGACATGGAAATGAGATGAGAGAGAAATGAGATAGAGATGAGAGGAGAGAGAAAGAGATGTAAGATAGGAGGGGAAAGAGAGAGAAGAGAGGACAGAGAAAGAGAGAAAGAGAGAAGAGATGAGAGAGAATAGAGGAGAGAGAAAGAGCGAAGGGAGGAGAGAGCAAGATAGATAAGAGAGGAGAGAGAAATAAAGAGAGAAGAGAGGAGGAGAGAGGAAGTTACCTTTATCGAGGGGTACCAGACTTTTTCTTCTCTCTCCTCTCTCTCTCTCGCCAAGTCGTGCCACAATCTCAAAACTAAAACTCTCAAATTTTATTCATGAAATTGAAGAATGAGGGAAGCCCTTTACAATTAGGTTTAGCACGTATTTATAGAATTGGACCTAAAACATGGGTGGATGCCCAAAATCAAGCCTAATTGATGATAATTACAATTTATTTGAATTAAAAAAAAATCTAAAAATAGGGTGCAAAATGAAGTTTTTGCCTTTGCCCAACAATACATGGAATTCGAAAACAGTCCCTGTTGCTGCCCTAGAACATGCGTGATCTTCCATGGCTGATTCGAGGTTGCTCCAGAGCCCGTTTGGTCGAGAGATAATTACTTTCTCGTTGGGCTCAGCATGATGATTGATTTGATACCAACTTCGAGCCATGGATCGCGTTTGTAGGCCACAATCATACGACTGGAAATTTGGATGAATCTTGAGAACTTTTTATTGATGATGTGCTCATTTCTTGATGTTTTTCCGTGATTTCTTCATTGTATTGCACTGATGATGCCGTCACGATCGTGTTACAACAAACACAGCTCGATTTTGTGCCCGTACAAAGATTTTGCCATCTTTGAGTTTTGAGCGGAATCTGTAGCACCTTTATCGACTTCGTGTGTGAAATCCAACCATTCATCACGTGCGGGTTCAGACCAGACATAGCCCCATACCTTACACACGTGATGAAACTGGTTTCGCGTCACCATGATACGACCACTTAGCGAGATGCGTCGCTGTTGAATTTCCTGCAACTTTCTTCACGAATCGTCATCTTATTTCTAGCTTTTCTCCCTGCTTGAGCGTCATCACGAGGCGTGCCACATATCAAAACGCTCGTCTTGAAGAGACGAACACACTCACAAAATTCGAATGTGATCTGAATCAGAACGAGGGAGGTATGGCTCCCGAAAATATCTGCCTGAAACTGTGAAAACAATCACCATTAATGGTGATTTGGTGTAGGGAGGGCGCACATGAATAGTGTGCGCCCTACCCTTTCTCAGTATTTTACCCACAACGTTTTCCTAGAGCCCTTGTTTAAGTCGAAACTTGACCCCTAGGAGTTTTTGACTGTGCCGGATCCAATGGCGATAGTCCTACAACTGTTTAATGCACCGAAAATAGAGTTCTAGTTATGGGGTCCATCTCAAGGTGCTAGAGGCTGATTTTTTCTAAAATTGTTTCTTTGTCTGCACTACCTTAGACATGTCAGAATATGACGAAACTTGGCAGGCGATTTTTTGGAGTCCTTAGGAAGATTTTAGCCTATTTTGGGGCAATTATGAGATTGTTAAAAATTCCACTGTATATAGGGCTTTATTGACGGGCTTCCTCTTTATTACGCATCGGGGACCCAAGTTGCTGAAAAATGTGTTCAAATACCTAGTGTTTTGTTAAAGTTTGATTTGGAAAAGGCATATGATAGGGTGGACTAAGATGTGCTTTTAGAAGGAATGAGATGCATGGGTTTTGGGGAAAAGTGGTGCAAATGGATAAGGGGTTGTTTAGTGAGTACCCATTTTTTTATTATGATGGAAGGAAGCCCAAATGGATTTTTTAAAGCGTCGAGGGGGTTGAGACAAGGTGATCCCTTGTCCCTTTATCCTTTCACTATAATGGGGAAGGCTTTTAGCTGTAGCATTGGAAATGTGGTAATTTAACGAGTTTAAGGTCTCAGCTAATAGTCCACAGATTTCGCACCTTAAGTATACTAATGATATCCTTCTCTTTTGTGATGCATCTGTGGAACATATTATGAACATTAGAAGAATACTTTTATGCTGTGAAGTGGGGTTAGGTCTCACGGTGAATTTTGAAAAGACTTCTATTATTGATGTGGCATATGAGAATGAGATCGTGAACCAATTAACTAAAATTTTGGGGTGTAAAGTGGAGGCATTTCCCATTAGGTACTTGGGGTTGTCAATCTTAGACTGTTGGTTACCGAGGTCGGTTTGGGATCCCATAATTGAAAGGACGCATGCCAAATTGGATTTGTGGATGTCAAAAAATCTCTCTTGGTGGCAGGATGATCCTTATTAAGGCTTCACTCTCTTATTTGCCTATGTTTTAGATGTCTCTGCTAATGATGCCAACTTCGGTCTCAAAGGTTATTGAAAGACTGATGAGAAACTTCCTTTGGGGATTAGGTGAATTTGAGAAGAAGTACCACTTGGTGAGTTGGGAAAGAGTGTGTACACCGATCTCTGAAGGAGGCCTTGGAGTTAGAAGACTAAAATATGCTAATTATGCTGTGTTAGCAAAGTGGTGGTGGAGAGCTATGGATGGTGAGGAGGCTCTATGGAAAGTGGTTATTAAGGATAAGTATGGAGAACTTATGGTTGGGGAATAATAGGAGTTCGAGGTTGCAGTCAAGGGTTTGAAAAGGTGTTATGCAGAATAGAAGGTTCATGTTGAGTTGTTCGAGATGGGCGGTGGGGGATGGTCTTAGGACTCCATTCTGGCACGGGAAATGGATTGGGAAGACTCCGTTAAGGTATTATTTCCTTTGATCTATAATGCATCATCTATCCCTAGGGCTAAAGTAGGTGAGGTATACTGTAGGGAGAGGGAAATATGAGATATAAAGTGTACGTATAATAGGGTTAGTGATGAATTTATCTTGCAGATGGAAGAGTTACTTAGACTGTTAGAAAATGTGAAGTTACATTAGGACTTGTGTGAGAGGATGAAAGTGATGGGGTCTTTTCTGTGAAACCAGCATATAATCTTCTATTCTATGATAGGATAAGGTGGAATAGGGACTCATTGCGCAAAATATGGTATTGGAGGAATCCACAAAAAGTGAAGGTGTTTCTTTGGGTGCTATTTCAAAGGAAGTGTCTGACAGTTGATAAACTTATGACGAGAGGGAGGATAATGACAAATATTTGTATGATATGCAAGGAGTGTGATGAAAGTGGTGACCACTTATTCTTACAGTGCCCTCTCACTTATGATATATGAAGCTGGTTTCTTCAAATGACTGGAATTGCAGGACTAGTTCCCCAAAGCCACATCAATATTATTGAATATATGTCTTTTGATGGGCTGCCAAAGGTTGGAAACTTGATCTTCATGATTGGAATGGCAGGAGTCCTTTGGAAAATCTAGTTGGAAAGAAATAAAAGGGTGCTTGAGGGGCTGGTAATGGAATGGGATTTGCTGAAGAAGATAATCCAGCATACACTTTGGAGTTGGTTCTCTATTACGAAGGAAGGTTTTGGGGTCTTGAAGGTTGACATGGAAGTGAACGTGAGGAATGTAATGATACAAAACGTGATGAAGGTGAGGTACAAGGGAAGATAGATTGCTCTTGGATTACGAAGTATAAAACTAAATTGTGATGGGAGCTCCTTAAGGAATCTGGGGACAACAGGCTTTGAAGGTGTGGTACGGAATCACCTTGGACATTGTATGTTCTGCTTTGCAGGTACGTGTGGTATAGAAAATGCCAATGAAGCAAAACTGATTGTAATGCTAAAGGGGCTCAAAACTTTAAAAGATAGAGGCTTACATGAAGGATGTGTGATAGAACGCAATTCTCTAAATGTGGTTAATTGGTGTAATTGTGTTTTTAAACTTCCTTGGAAGTTGAGGTTCGAATGCATGGAAGTAATGGAGCTGAGCCGCTAGAGACATGATCGAGCTAATGGGACTAGCTTAAGATGACACTCTTAGGGAAGGTATTCGAGTACCAGGGCTCGAGGTGCTTGGCCGAAAGAGTAGGGGCAAGCAGGGGAAGGATTGACTCATGATGGCGCCAGAGTAGGGAGCGAGGAGCGGTCCGTGAAGGCGGCGCGTGTGTGCCCCTTGAAGAAGGATTACAGGTGACTTGGGGGTTAGCCCCGGCTCGAGCAGGTTGTCTGGCCTTAGGAGGCCAACAACTGTGAGCAGGTGTCTATAAGGGAACATGTGGAAGCCTGCCCCTTACAGAGTGCGCTAGTGTGTGCTGAGAGGGGGGAGGAGGGGGTCGTCTCCCATGTGCTCGGGTTGGCGCTGCAACAACGTTGCCCAAGATGCACATGCATGATGTGCACAGGACCTGGCCAGAGGAGGTTTGATCCTGAACACCGACTTGAGGCAATACGAGGGTTGCCCTGATGTGTGGCTCGACTAGATGACCCACGAGCCTTAATGTGTGTGCGAGAGGTGGAGGTTCGGGGGTCTCTTCCTCGATGTGCCAAGCCTCTAAGCGTAGAGACCCGAGGTGGTGTAGGAATGTGGGGGGTAGCCTTGCGGCTATCCACAAGAGCAATGACAACTTCCTTGCCCTTTGCAGAAAGGGATTGGGTAGCCTTTCGGCGTACCTCAGCAATACGACCGGCAAGTGACTTGCCGGTGACAGGGTGCATGCTGTGAGTGGTAGCAAACGTTCTACCGATGAAGAGTGCTTTGGTGGAGGTTCCACCAGAGCTAGGAGATAGGGAGGTAGGGACTTTTAAGTCCCTTCTCACACCTATCTAGGTCAAGACCTGGGAGCTAGAAACTAGGTCTTTGCTCAGAAGGAAAGTTGGGAACGAAGTTCAAGGAACTTGTTCCCGAGGGAATGCAGAGATGAGAAAATCCCCAATCCGGATGAATGGGTTAAGGAACCCAGAAGCCATGTGTGTGTAGTGCCGAAAATAAAGGAGAGATTATTCAAACAAAGACGATCTGACGATGGGGTAGTGTGTCCCCAGTGGAGTCGCTAAGCTGATTAGATGCCTCGATCTCGCCCTCCGGATTGGGGTGACCAGATGACACGTGTCTCGGATTTCAAGGGGAACCCGGGACTAGAGAGAATGTGCACATTGAATTGATACAACTCAAGTTTTTGGCAGTCAAATTTGGGTGTGAAAGGATACAAATTATGATTTAGAGTATACGTGATGGATACACACTCCACAAGTATTTTCTCATGCCTATTATATATATTTTTATTTTTTCAAGCTTAGAAAATTATCTTATGAATTAATAGATACTATAGTAAATGAAAAGGTTTTAGCAATTCTTTTGTCCATTCAAGAATTTGATCTAACTATATTTGGTGTAAAATGTCTTACATTATTAATAAATCATCTTCTGTCTTGAATTTTAGATCTAAAAAACCTCCCCATGTGGCTTTTTACTTGAGGTAGCAAGTGGACTTTGTGCTCCTGCGGGAGCAAAGTAAAACCGCCCCATGTGGCTTTTTACTTGAGGGAGCAAGTGGACTTTGTGCTCATACGGGAGCAAAGTATACACAATAGTAATAACATAATATTAGATTGGGGATAGTTTACAAAGAGATCATTTATGTTTTGTACAAGTAGGGCACAACTATTCCCACTCATTGGCTTTGAAATTAGATGGCTTGGGGCGAGTCACGAAGTCTGAGAATTTTAATTTTGAAACTTTTTGTCTAGTCAATGATACTCTTACAAGCAACCATTTTGAAATCTAAGGAACAAAAATAATTTTGACCTCATTGTACAAAAAGTAAATGGTCAAGCAAACCCATTAGATTGAGGTAAAAAGTAGTATGGCATGTTTGCTGGATCACATTGTGCACTTATTCCGGATAGATTTTATATAGATTTGAGATTCAATGTAATGTAATATGGAAAGATATAATATGACATAATATCATATATACAAGGGCCAGTTTGGGTGTACCTAAAACTACAATCCAAAAATATTGTGAAATTCATTTGACCCGTTTGGACAACCACCCAAAATTGCAATATTTTTATATTGAAATAAAAAATCTTGCAGTTTCAAGGCAAAAGTTACAATAAAAAAAAATTCAAGTCAAACTTGAATTTTTTCTGATGAGCTTTCTCTCACCTGTTCATGAATAATAGAAACGCCCAAAAACCATCTCTCTAAACGCCACAACTTCCTCTCTCACATCGGCGAGGCTTCATGTTGTGTTTGCGCAATCCGGTGAATCAGGTAAGTCTTTCGATTATTCTCAATCGGTCAAGTCCACCACTGAATCAGTTCCTAAAAAACATATCACTGCTTATCTCTCTAAATTCAAAGAGGTGGTCATATCCAATCATTTGGGTGCATGATTTCCATTGAAGAATTGATTTTCAGGGCCATAGCCTACAGTGAAAACGCCATTGAGATGCTTGATTTAATGCCTCAGTCAGTTCCAACCATGGACTAGATTGAAATTCTCAAGGTGGGTACTGATGTTAGAACCCTTTTCACCCCTTTGAATGCTTTATAGCTGGCAAAGGCAGCTAGGGCTCGAGAAATCACTCTTCTAAACCCTGTTTGGATTATCTGTAAGAATTCTGGAAAACTCTTTTATGAAATTCTCCATAGATTGATGTGGGTATTGTTCTAGACTTACAGCCTGCTCGATCAGAGGACCCTGCTCTGTCTATAACAGGGGCTGTTTAGTCTCAAAAGCTAGCAGTTAGGGCAATTTCGAGGCTCCAATCTCTTCCTGGTGGTGATATTGGCTTATTGTGTGATACGGTGGTTGAGCATGTTAGAGAATTTGCTGGTTATGATAGAGTCACAGTGTATAATTTCATGAGGATGAGCATGGTGAGGTTGTTGCAAAGATTAGGCGGTCTGATCTTGAGCCCTATCTTGGCCTTCATTACCTAGCTACTAATATACCTCAGGCCTCGAGTATGAGGAGAGAGCATATGTTATTGTGAGAGGAATGCAAGTATGCCTCCCGCCCATCCATGCTTTAGCGCTCTGTTCGTCCTTGAAACTCATTTTAATATGTTCACGCCATCCAAACAGTCCAACAAACTAATTAAAAAAGATGATAATATTTATAAATAACGTTGAAAAAAATTACAATTTTTTTCAATGTGAAAGTTTTTTTATTTGACATCCAAATTGGCCCTAAACAATATAATATAAATGAAATCCTAATGTGGACCTAATTGGCCTTGTAATATATTATCATAAAATATGATATAATAGAATATACCTCAAGCCTCGAGTATGAGGCGAGAGCGTATGTTATTGTGAGAGGAGTGCAAATATGCCTCCTGCCCATCCTTGCTTCAGCGCTCTGTCCCTCCTCGAAACTCATTTTAATATGTTCACGCCATCCAAACAGTCCAACAAACTAATTAAAAAAGATGATAATATTTATAAATAAGGTTGAAAAAAATTACAATTTTTTTCAATGTGAAGGTTTTTTTATTTGACATCCAAATTGGCCCTAAACAATATAATATAAATGAAATCCTAATGTGGACCTAATTGGCCTTGTAATATATTATCATAAAATATGATATAATATAATATAACTTGTAATATATTTTTAGATAACATACTTTAATATAGTTTATTATAAATTATATTTATATAGTGTGATATTAATACGAAGAACAAGACAAAGTAGCTTATAAAGTATGATTAACTACCTAGATTCTCTCACCAAATTTATAATATATTGTATTTTATATTATAAGGAAAGGTTTATATAAGGTTGCAACCTTAAAAGTCCATCGGAAGGATCGTTTTAATGTTAAAAAACTCTCTAATTGATCATCTCGACCAATATAAAAAAAAAAAGATTTTGAGTTTCAAAAATAGTGTATCTTGCAACATATTATCTAGATGTATGTTTATAAATCTACTTGGTTTTAACTATTTTTGGAGTTTAAAATTTTATAATTAGACGTGAAAATAGATTTTGAGATAATCCTAAGAAATTTTAACACCAAAATTTCATGTTATGATAAAATTTGGATGTGCGCCTCAATTGGATCGTTTAAGGTTGAAACCACACCCTATATTATATTATAATAAGGAAAAAGTTTATATAAGGTTGCAACCTTACCTCTATTGCTACGGATGCACCTCAAAAATCCATCGGAAAAGGTAGTTTTAATGTTAAACAACTCTTTGATTGATCATCTCGACATCGAGATGTATGACCATGAAAAATAAAAAGATTTTAAGTCTCAGAAATAATGCATTTTACAACATATTATCTATACCATATATTTTCAAGATTTTCATATGTTTATAGATCTACTTGATTTTAACCTTTTTTGAAATTTAAAATTTTACAATTAAATATAAAAATAAATTTTGAGGTAATCCTAAAAACATTTTACATTAAAATCATATACCATGATAAAATTTGAAAGTGCACTTTACCTCTACATCTACGGTTGCCTCCGTATGCGAACTGCACCCTTATAATAATACATATAAGTAAAATATTATGAAAAGGGACAATTCAACGGAAATCCCGTCGCAAGGCGGCGGTGCATAAAAACCTAGGTGAACCCTGGGGTATATATTACACTTTTTATCTTTCACATAATAAATTTTTTAAAATATTTATATTTATAAATTTTATTTTTATATTTTATTAAATATTATGATTTTTATTTTTGAAACAAACATTTTGACTATTTATTTATTTATTTTAGCTATAGATACACAGGGCAATAGGACCATAAAGGAACTACCTATGAAAAGTTTACTTAAAAGTTCTTTTAGCGAGACGCGTGTTCCAAAAGGTCAGTTTTCCTTCATTCCTCTCTGCCATGTAGTTTTTTCTGGGACAAGAGAGCAAGGTTTATCATTTATCTTTTCAATGAAAACAAGGAAGCTTTTTCGTACTCTTATGAGTATATATTGTGTACATGGTCCATCGTTTGAAATGAAAGAAAATTAAATCAATTTTTTAGGTATTCACATGTGGTAATACAGGGCTCAAATAAAATACCATTATAAAATATATTTATTATAAATTACATAGACCGGTGAGAACACAAAAAATATAATTTGTATTAGGATGGCGATTGAAGCAAAAGGCGGCGGGATACTTATTTGTTTGACACGTATGCGCGCGGCGAAATTCGCGCTTTCCTTATTATAGATGGGTTTTTTTTTTTATGAATCTCGTTTTACATTATCCCCTTCCCATGGCCAAATGAGCCAAACTAGTGGCAATACTTATGAAAAGAACCACAACATCCCAAATAACAATAAAGTGTTTATTTTTATAATTTTCATTGAATGCTTTTTTAAAAAATATTTCAAAAATACCCAAATTACTTTTATTCAAGGTTGGATCGCTTTAACAAGCAGGCATTTTTGTAATTAAATATAGTTAACGGTCCTAATCAAATGAAGGTGTACCGTGTTTGTTCAAATAGGGGGATGGTTGTCTTCAAAATAATATTTTGGGGAAGTATTTGAGTGAAATAAAATTGAAAAATTACCTTCTAATGTTAATGGATGAGGTTTGTATAAGGTGTGATCCTGAACAAACACAGGAAGTTGCACCTCAAAATCTAGTTAAAATATGCATTTTTAGTGTTGAACCTCTTATGAGGTTAAAAAAAATTAACTTTAATCTTCATTATATAGGTGTAGATCTAGCATATCTGGGCATCCTAAAAAATCTAAAAAATGGATGGTCGAGATAATACGTCATAGGATGTACTATTTTTAAGACTTTGCAAAAATTTTTTTTTTCCATATGTATACATACCGAGGTCAAATGATCAATTAGAGAGTTTTTTTTGGACAAAACAACTTTTTCCTATAAAATTTTGAAGTGTACCTTAATTTTACAATGTACAATTAATACCTTATAATAATTTTTTTACAACATTAATTAAGATCTTCTAACTGTGGGTTTTCACCCCTTTGACGACATTTTATCAATACTAAACATGTGAATGTAGAGAAAGGACAAAAGGGAGTGTGTGTAAGGTACCAAAAAGTGGCTAGTCGAGCACGACCAACACGGACCAGAGATTTTGTGGATCATCGTGTGAAATGTAGGGTGGCAAATGGCTGTTTTTTTTAGGGTAGGCCTATCCCTATCCTAGACCCATGGCCTCTGCCTGACCCAGATGAGCCCAAAGACGCCTAGGTCCTCCCTTCCTTGGTCTTGTTAATGTCAGGCCATGCCAAATATAATTAAAAAAAAAAAAATGAGAGAGAGAGATGGGTGGGACAACTTCGGGTCACATTTTGTTTGCATTGACCCCATTGCCTTATTTCTTTTTAGACCGGGCAGCCAAGCCACAACCATTTCAAGTGTAAGATACTATTTGTTTATAATAGATGGAGGTCACAATCCTTTTTTACCCTTAAATTTTAAAATGGGTAGTTGTAAGAGCGTCATTAAATAGACACAAACCTAAAATAAAATAAAAATCTCATGAGTGTGAATGATGGTAACCTCTATATACAAAAGATAAATTTTCATATCACACGGTTTATGAATGTAACACCCATCCACTCCTTCAACAACATAACACATTAATTACATAAAGGGATTGTATAAAATGAGACCATTTACCTATGGGGTGCAGTTTGTATAGAGCCGAGGCTCTAAACAATAAAAATACAGCCTACCTTCAAATAGCATCAAGAAATGTGATTTCAATACTGAAAATCTTTATGATAGCCTTAAAATACATTTTCATCTTTAATTAGAAAATTTAAAGTGTAGATCAAGCAAATATATGGAAACTTGAAAATCTTGAAAACTGACGGTCCCAAAAATGCGTTACAAGATGCACTATTTCTAAAATTTGAAATCCATTTTTTTCTCATGTCCATGCAACTTGATGTCGCGAAGATCACTTTGAGGATATTTGGGCATAAAAACAACTTCTTTTAGTGAAATTTTTAAAGTGTGCTCTAATTTGATTGTTTAGAGCATCGGTTCTATAAAAGCTTTTTACTTTACTTATTGCATAAGGAGATCTCAATTACTTATAAATATCCGCATATGAAATTTGATAGCTTGGGTGTGTCATAAAGTTTAAATATTTTTTTTTTAAATTATAAAAATAGTCAATAAAATAAATGCAGCCCCCAATTTTACGTCCAAAGGCCAAAATGAATTGTGACCCCCCAATAAAAAAGAAAGTGGTCTCATTGTACATTTTACCTTGCATAAAGGCTGGAGCGGCGGCAACCAATGCGCCCTCCGGTTCCATTCATTTGAAAGTAAAAGATAAGGCGGGCAGATAGAGAAGTCTCGAGAGAGAGATCGCTCCGACAAGGGAAAAAAAGTTGGAGAGAGAAAGGTGGAGGTGAGACACAGAGAGAGATGGTGCCGTCTCTCGCAATGTCTCATTCCCCTTTCTGCCGCTTTCATGTCGTCCCCCTTAACGCAACTCCACCACCATCGTCGTTCATTGCCTTCCATTGTTTGCGCTCTGGCAAAACCCTTAAACCCCATTCTCCTACCTTTAATACTGAACTTGCTCGGAGAATCTCCAGGTTCGTTTTATTCTCTCATTCTATTGAAGTAATTTTCGGTTTTATTCTCGTGTTTAGAGATTCATGTTCTTTAATTTTGAATGAGTTGTTCATTTGACCTCGCTGATATTAGTTCTGTTGCACAGTAGTTAGTCTGCTGTGTATTTTAAACTTTTCCGTGTGGATCACCACTTCCCCTCACTTATATCTCGTCTTTGTTTCTTCTCTTGATAACTGCCTTTCTTCAAACCCCGAACAAGCATTGTAATTTTCTCTTGGACTGAATTTGAAGCTTCACATTGTGCCATCTTTTCTGCTCATTTGCTGGACATTGCTTTATGGTTTGGAAATGGCCTGGAGCATTGGAATCTTCAACATTTGATTAAACCCAGCACTATACAAGCACAAAGTATGGCAAACTTCGGAGTAATAACAGAACCAAAAAAGTAAAATAATAAGATTTCTCCTGAGTTCCGGAATCCATTAGGTGGAATTGTCTGTTATGATTGCAAAGATAAATCAGCCATTGAATTCACCTATAATTATCTTTAATGTTGACCATGTGACATCTCCTTGTTTATGCTCAAATCTGCGCTGATCTCTGAGCGAGATCAACTCAATTTCATGCAAGATTATTTAAAATTTGATAAATCGATAGAGAATGTGGGACCACTCAAATTATAGATCCAAAACCGGTACAAATTTGACAGGGCCTTTTTTGGATCTACTAGAAGCACCAGCTGTAAATCTCACACCTACTAGATATTTTAAAAGTTATGAATTTCAAATTAAACTAAGAAATCAAGAAATAAACAGAAAATAAAGAAACAAATAACGACAACTAGAGGAGAAGGAAATATCACATATTTAAGAAACCCGGAATCGGGGCTCGTATGACCTGGGTTGATTTACACCTTTGGTGCCTTCTCTTGCTTTATTGAAGAATGCTTTATAAATGTTTTTGATCTAGGAGGTCTTGTTCCTAGCGTTTTGATTTTTGGGGACTTTTTAAGGAAAATTTGAAATAATCTTGGCTTACGGTCTCTAGCCTTGGGCTTTTCTAGGGTTTGCCCTATATCTAGGGTTTCTAGAGATTAAGGGAATATTTTAGGGTTTTCTAGGAATTTTTCCTAATTTATTAGGGGCTTTTCTTATTTTTTAGGGGATTTGGGATTTTCTAGGATATTATAAGGATATCTGGACTAATTTTGTTCTATTTTCTATGAATAAAGGGGGTTTCTTATAGGCTTGGGTTCTAAGCATCTTGTAATGAATATTCGCCAAAATTCCTAGGGTTTTACGTGTCAAAACAACCTACACAGAGAACCCTAGAAGTCTCTCGAAATTTCCAAAAAATTCTGGGCTTTTTTGGGCGACATTGTGGCCAAAAATTTGCATGACTTGCTGCGAGTCGTGCATGCGCAAGTTGATCCTAGTTGCATAGGGACTAAACTGTCATTTTTATGAACTCATTTTTTTGCCCCATAACTCTCTAACTGTAAGTCGGATTTAGGTGATTCTTGGAACTTTGAAAAGCTTGTGTGCTCCGCTATAATTTGGGGCCAAATTTGGTCAAATTTGAGTTAATTTTGAGGGTTCCATAAAACTAGGACTTCAGGGTTTTAGTTTCAGGTTTCTGGTTGTCAGATTGGTATTCTGGTTAGTTTTCTACGTTTATTAGGCACAAGAGTGTCTAAGATGACTAGTTGAGGGTATTAGGTAGCTTTTGGGCTAAGTTTTAGGTCTAGTTACAATTCTAGGAGGTCTAGGTTCGCTAGCCTTAATATGGTCCTTGAAACTCAAAACTTAGGCTTTTGGGAATCCTATTAGCTGGAATTTCTTGGGGGGTGTCTCCAATTGCCCCTCTTTAACATTCACCTGAGACATCGGGTGAATGGCAAAGAAATAAACACCCGATACATGATGGAAAAAATTAGGAGGGGTCATTCTTTTTGAATGACCAGTACCCTTTGGGGAAGGCAGTACATTCATCGATTTTGATATGTAAGATGTTAATGAAAACTGTGCTGACTTTGAGGTAGTTATTTTTTTGTTAGGTTAATCGGTATCTGTAGTGACATTGAACGGGAACTGTGTTGATTATGGGATGGTAATTTTTGTTGAGGCCACCATAATGCTATCTAGGACGCCTGATAGACATCTTTGGTTTTAGACCTTTGCTTTTTGGGAATTGGTTTTCAATTGAATTGGAACTTGAATTTAGAAGATAGTCGATGGTGGAGAAAATCCAGCTAATGAAATTTATTTTCACCTTTTGATTCTAAAATCTGAGGACCATAGGTTCAGGCCAAGATTTTGGGAACCAATGGGTTGTTTTCCTAAAACTCAATTTTCCTAAGTATTTAACCCCATCCTTTAAGACTTTTAGAGATGGAAAAAATGTGGTAGCATCATGTACGGATTGTCCAATTCCTTCATTTTAGAAAATATTTTTAGCAATTTTAAAAACCAAAGTGAAAATTTGAAAACAGAACCAAGTGTCTGGGCATATGATTTTAACAAAGAAACTTTGATGTTTTGAAATCACGAACACATGCGAAAATTTTGAAAGAGGGAGAGAATTTCGAAAAACGGGTTGATATGCAATTTAGGCTCATTCTACCATGGAGTACCCCCCCCCCCCCCCCCCCCCGTGAATATGATGAGCTTGTCGGCTGCCGCACCTCTTTTTGGGGCCTTTAGGACGGGGAATAATTGAGTATTTCTTTCATCTCCCAATGTTGTCCCATGTGTCACAATTCAAAAGAGAGCTTTCTGCAGTTTTTCGAGCAAGCCAAGGTCTTAGATAATATGGGACATTGGCCTTCAATACTTAGAATCTCCTTGGACTTCCAATTTCATTACTCTACTGGCACCCCTTTGAAGTTTAGATAGTCGAGGCTCTTCAGGTTTACTTGGACTCAATACTTTTCAGGTTACTTTGCTTTTTGACACCACTCTAACTTGGAAAGGGAAGATAAGAAGATGTTTTTAGAGAGAAGGGGCTTTGAAAAAGAGACGAAAAGTGAGAGAAATTCTTTTTCCGATCGCCCTGGGATCCCTTTCAGGTGTTCATCCCGGTGGCCTTTTTTTTTATTTTAATGCTCGGGGTTCCTTTCGGAATTTCAGCTAGGAGGATTGTGCTTTTTCTTTTCTCTTTCTTTTTTCTTTTTTTCTTTTGAAGAAAATGGAGGAGGAGGAGAAGAAGAATCATTGGTACATTTTCACTTATAGTGTCACTTCTTCCAAGAAACATAGGAAGACTCGATCATCCTTCCCCCTGCAGTCATTCATTCTCCTTTTGGGTTGTCTAAGCTCATTTGGTTTATTTCCCTTGAATGGGTGATTTTTTTTCTGTCCTTTTTGTTTTTTTGTTTTATGATTTTGTAGGTCGTCAATGCTGTGGAGTAGGGTGCCTAAGCGAAACGTGGATGTCCCACCTGGCTATTTGAGAGGGAGGAGCAAGTGATCACCCTATTCCTTTTCCGTGATCTTCTCATCTAGAATTTCATGTTGTTTTTCTAGAGTTAATGGTGCTATGACATGTTGGGAGTTGTCAGACAAGGCGTGGGATTCTTATTCAGCTGGTAGATGGGACTGTCCCTGTTGGATCTTCTTCGACACTTTTTGTTTCAAGAGTAGATCTTCTCGAATATGGGCTGCTCTAGTTAACGGATTCGTGTTCCTGCCCCTATCTTCTTCTTGGGGTTCTTCATCCCAAATAGGTGGATCGTTCAGGAAATCTTGTGAGAGTGGTCTTGGTGGCCCCCTTAGAATTTTTAGGGGTTCAATTTCTCTCAACTCTCGAACAATTGTTGAATCTTTAGGAGTGGTCAGGTCTGGGCCTCCGATTCTTCGACATTAACTATTGGATCCGCCTCAGAGGATGGTGTTATCAACTCTATGCCATACACTCTTCTAGGCTCAACTCCTCATCCCAGATATATGGGTTTGCCAAGAAGTTGGGTGAAGGAGGTCCACGTGGGGCTCTTTGATTTTCAGAGGTTCAAGTTCTTCCAAAAATATTTGAGGGGATAAAGTGGTTAGGTCTAGGCCTTCGCTTCTTCGACATTAACTATTGGATCCGCCTTAGAGGATGGTGTTATCAACTCTTCTAGGCTCAACTCCTCATCCCAAATAGGTGGGTTTGCCAAGAAGTCGGGTGAAGGAGGCCCACGTGGAGCTCTTGGTTTTCTCCAATCATTTCTTGTGTTTTTTGGAATGTCAATTGTTAGTAGTGGGTTAGCAATATTTGAAACTGTGAGTAGTTTTTTACAGGGGTTAGCAATGATAGGAATGGAAACTGAGTCACAGGTGGTGCTACCACCTTGACCTCAACCCCATTTCTTGATTTTTTCCCATCGTTGTCTTTGACTTGCTTCACATGAAACTACTTTTTGGTTTGTCTCTTCTTGATCTGTAGTCTCGAGACTAAGGCATTCCTCATTCTTGTGGTCTTCTGAATCCCTAACCTCAGGATCTCGGTTGACCTTATGGATGGATTTAGCCACTGGTGAGTTGTCTGCTACCCTTATTTGAAAAATTAGACTAATCAAGCTGTTTGCTTTTGTGGTGACATGTATCACAAGGATATCATGGAAGTAAGCATGTATCTTTAACTAGAATTGGGATTCTTTATGAATTGCTTTGTTTTTCCTTCTTTTCTTGAGTTTCAGAACTCGGGCTAAGGCTATTCCCATCATTGTTAATTTGGGAATCCCTAGCCATAGGGTTTGGATTATTTGCCCCTACCCCATTATCTAGGATAGGGATGTCTTGGAACTTTTTTTGGATTTGTGTCTTCAATCGATTGGAATTCTTTGCAGAATTTGTTTTCCTTTCCATTCTTCGTTTTTAGATCCTAGGCGAAGGCCATCATCATCATGGTTTTGAGGATCCCTAGCCTCGGTGCCTTGTACGGGCTTATGTAGGGGTGTATCTTGTTCTGGATGGACAACTTGGACCTTATGAGGGGTTTGATCCATTATCTTTCTGTATCCTTAAGCTGTTTTGAATGTGATTCTGACTGGGACGAAGGCCATCATCATCATGTCATTATGGTTTTGAGGATCCCTAGCCTCAGGGCCTTGTACGGGCTTTTGTTGGGGTGTATCTTGTTCTGGATGGACAACTTGGACCTTCTGAGGGGTTTGATCCATTATCTTTCTGTATCCTTAAGTCGTTTTGAATGTGATTCTGACTTGGACTGGGCTTTTGACTCTTTTGGTAATTATTGCATTGGGTTCACTGCCTGATAAGGCCTCATCGTGGTCAAACTCTTGCCCTAGCATGGCTGGTGATTGATCTTTGGCTTTTCCTCTGTTTTCTCATAGCACAAGACCATTTCGGGCATTAAGTCAAAAGAGAAAGGCCGAGTGCTTTTGCTGAAGAAGAAATTGTACTTAGGAGACACATTCTCTTTGGTCATACCGATTTGAGAGGTTTCGATCAATGGCCTTTGATGCAACATCTCTGAATCTGTTGGCTAAGTCCGTAAACAGTCGCCATAATTTCGCTGGGTAGCTACCAATTTGCCAAGGGTCATCGATCGCTGATTGGCCGCGCGATATTGTTAGGCGAAGCGCCAAAACAATTCTTTGGGAGTTTGGTCCGAGTACTTAGTGACCACCTCTCAGAACCAAGTCAAAGGCTTACCAGAGAGGGTATATTCAAACATCACTTCAAGTAGGCGAGGTTTTTCTTCCAGAGAAGGAACAATCAGAAGGTAAGCAGTGATGTGGTCTCCTGGGTCACCTTTCACCCTTCTCATTGAACGTTTTTTAAATTGGGGGAATACGGACACCAGTGAGAGAGGTTTAACATCTCCAAGGGTGTACTTGACGTAAGATTTTGGGGGGAGGTCATCTGGAACCCCCATCTTTGCCAAGGTTTGCATAAAGGTTTTGATATCACTCTTTAGGTCTGGTAACTTAGTTGATTGGGCAGCTGGGGTTGCCCCACTGGTTGGTTGTCGAACACTGACGGGCTGACTTGAACCCGTGACACAATCGGAACCGTTTGGACTGGGTAAGACTAGATTGATGGGTAATGGGTTTGGATACAGTAGACATGGGCCAGTAGAATTGTTGGGGTTGACTGGACCTGGACTTGCAGCAAGTCGGAAGGGATTGGACCGTTGGGTAATGCGTTTGCACGAGTGGTGCGACTTGGGTTGGTTGAGACGACACATGGTAGGTCTGAACTAATGGTGTAGCTTGAACTGGTTGAGCTAATGGACAATGGACTAGGGCTGATATGACCGATTGAGCTTGACATGGGTAGGTTTGGAGGAGTCGATTGGGTTTGAAACTCAGCAGGTGCTCCAGCCAATAAAGGCTGACTGACTTGTGGGTTAAGGACTTCCATAGGTTGACTCACTTGACTAGGTTGGCCTTGGGCATGAGGAGGATCCTGACCATACCCTTGGATTGGCACTTGGGGTAGACTCTGTATTACACCTGTTGGTTTGCCAAGGTTTGGATGTAAGCCTAGATTGCAAGGAGTTGCGTAAATTGACTGTGACTTAACCCTTGGAATATTGTCGGATCAAGCTCAAAGCCATTGATAGTCTTTTGGTGGGTAAATGCTGGGCTTGATGAGCTCTTGGGATTAGGGGATGATGCTTGGCTCTCTAGGTTTCCCTAGTGGCTTGCCTTATATGGGCCCTAGTTCGGTTGTTCCTTGACCGATTTAGGGTTAGGACAGTGAGAGAGTGACTGAGCATCGAGATTAACTCAGTTCGGGTCGACTAACCTAAGGGCACGTTTGACTTGCCTTGGCTATGTTGACTTAATTTTTGACAAATCTCCACTTCTTGAAGGATTGCCTGTGTGATGTCTTCACTATTTAAGGTGCTATGGGTTTTACTGACTTGGTGGCCCACAGTTCCTAGATCATGGGCAGGATGACTTGTGACCTGAATACATTGGTGACTAACTGTGATTCCACATGGGTTGCGATTGGATTCACCCACTTGGTTCCTATGGGTTGAGCCAACACTTTGGTGATACCCCAGAGATTGGTCTATTATCCTCAACCTAGGATGGCTAAAGGGTCAGACCGCATCTTAGTCCAGGCTTAAGCCATGACTCCTAAACTTGGCTAGACTAGAAGGTTGGACCTAACTTGGATTGGATTTGGCCAAGACTAAACCTAAACCTGGAGTTGGGTGCAGGCCTGGATCGGTAAATGTACCTGGGCCTAGAAATGGGCCTTCAGCTGGATCCAGACCTAAGACTAGATTCAAGACCTTGACTTGGACCTAGCTAAGCTTAGACTCAAACCTAGCTAGACTTAGGACTCAAACCTAGCTAGACCTAGACTCGAACCTAGAGCAAAACAAGTCACAAAAAAACGGTTTGAAAAATGAATTGGCTTAGAACTCTATAGGTGGTCAAGTTCAGGAGGGGTTCCTAACTAACGAAATGACTGAAAGCAGGTTAGATCCATATGGGTGCTGAAGTAAGACCCAGTTGTAGGTCAATTGCGGAGGTTGAGCTTATTATGTGTGGGTTGTTTCAAGAAGCTCGGAGGGTTACTTGCGCTAGTGTTGGCGTATCCCCAATCATCCTGCCACAAAACTGGGTTCCCACATGACATTGATGTTGGTATAGGGGAAAACCTTTGAAAATCTTTTTGTTCATGCAAAGTGTGTGATTGAGATGCGGAAAACAAGTATAGAAGTAATGTGCACAAAAGATAGGTGATAAGGCAGGCAATAATGCAAATAAAGACTAATATGAGCTGCACGTATAAGAATAAGGCAAAGATAAAGAATTGATCTAGCTAGTTATCTTTTTTTTTTTTTCTTATTGAATTTTGTAATCTTCTGGAAATATGAATAGAAAACAGGGAACAGAAAAAGACAAGAAATAAGGGGGAAAATTAGGATAAGAAACAATTGCTAAAAATTGTTTCTCACAGTTTGTGCTTTGCTCGAGTCGTAACGTTGTGTAGGCACTACTAGACTCACTCGCGTGGACTAGGCGCGACTCGATCCGAGTCGACATCTAAGCCATCTTCAAGCAACATGATGGCACTAATCTAGAGACCCCTAGATAAATTTTTGGGGAGTTTTTTCGGTCAACTTTCATCCCTTGTATTTTTTTCTATCTCGTCTGAAAATAAGAATTAGAGACAAATAGGAAGCTTTTAATGATTTAGAGATGTGAATTTACAGCTCCAGAGCCCTAGGTGGGCAACAAGCTATTTCTGCTCGAATCTTTGAGATCAACTCAAATTCATGCAAGACTAGTTAAAATTTGATAAATCGATAGAGAATGTGGGACCATTCAAATTATAGATCCAAAATCGGTACAAATTTGACAAATCTGACCTTTATTTGGATGTATTGGAAGTGCCAGTTGTAAATCTCACACCTACTAGATCTTTTAAAAGTTATGAATTCTAAATTAAACTAAGAAATCAAGACATGAACATAAAATAAAGAAACAAATAACAATAAGTAGAGGGGAAGGAAAGATCACATACCTGAGAAACCTGGAATTGTGGCTCGTATGAGGACTTGGGTTGATTTACACTTTTGGTGCCTCCTCTTGCTTTCTTGAAGAATGCCTTTATGAAGGTTTTGGATCTAAGAGGTCTTGTTCGTAGAATTTTGATTTTTGGGGATTTATAAGAAAAATTTGAAATAATCTTGGTTTAGGATCTCTAGCCTAGGGTTTTTCGTAGACCTAGGGTTTCTAGAGCCTAAGGGATTTTTCTAGGAATTTTCTCGGGGGTTTTCCTAATTTTCTAGAGGATTTGGGATTTTCTAATGATTTTTAGATGAATTTTGGTTCTATTTTCTTAGGGGAATAAATGGGGTTTATATAGGCTTGGGTTCTAGGTATCTCATGAAATTCTTTGGGTTTTACATGTTAAAACGCGTCCAAGATCCAACTTAGAGCACCCTAGAAGCCTTTAAAAGGTTTTAGAAAATTTTGGGCTTTTCTAGGTGAAATTATGGTCGAAAATTTGTGCATCCCGTGAGTCGCGCATGTGCCAGTCGATCCGAGTTGTTCAGGGACTAAATTGTTATTTTTATGAACAAATTTGTCTAGGCCATAACTCTCAAACCATAAGTCGGATTTAGGCAATTCTTGGACGGTTGGAAAGCTTGCGACCTCCTCTATAATTCGGAGCCAAATTTAGTCAATTTGGAGTTATTTTTGAGGGGTCTACATGGCTAGGACTTTAAGGTCTTGGTTTCAAGTTTTTGGGTGTCAAATTAGTGTTCGGGTCAGTTTTCTATGTTCATTAGGCTTAGAAGTGTCTAAGGTGACTAGTTGAGGGTATTAGGCACGGTTTTCTGCTAAGTTTTAGGTCCAGGTACAATTCTAGGAGGTCTAGGTTCAATATGGTTCACTATGCTTAGTATGGTCCCTGAAACTCGGAACTTGGGCTTCTTGGAATCCCATTAGTGAGAATTTCTGGTGTTGTCTACACTCCTTGATACTTATCAACAATGTTTTGAAACTTGACCAAGTCGACTTGGATTTGGTCGAGTTATTCGATCTTAGCCTGTGGTGAGGAGAGTACCCGTGTACCAGATAGTACATGGGCAAAGTGAACATTACTTTGGCAAGTACTATGTAGACTTACGTAAGTTCTGTAAAACTCAGGCTAACCTGTTTGAATTCTATACTACTCGGGCGAGTATGAACAATACTCACTAGAGTATCATGAATATGATTAAAAGGGGGGCACCGCACCCTTTCATTTCTCTTCCTCTACCTCTAAAATGGGAGGCACCACCCACCCTTCATCTCTCTCTCACTCTACCTCGAGCTCACAAGGCACCAGGCACTCTCTCTCTTTACCTCGAGCTCACATGTACCAGGCAATCATTCTCTCAAGGGGGGGGGGGGTTCTGCCCCATTCTTTCATTTCTCTCCCTCTCTCACTCAAAGGGTGGTGGAAATTCCACCCCACTTATCTCTCTCTCTCTCTCTCTCTTCCTCTCTCTATGAAGAGGGCAGAAATCTGTCCCCTTTTCATCTCTATAAAAGGGGGTGGATGTCCACCCCATGTGTCCATTTCTCCCTCCTCCAAGAGAGAGGTATGCCTAAACAAGAGAGAGAAAGTTATGCCAGAGAGAGATGACGGTGTGTGTGTGTGAGAGAGAGAGAGAGAGAGGGAGACAGAGAGAGGGAGAGAGAGAGAAGTCTACTAATTGGTAAACACTTGCTTTAAAATGTGAAATTTCTATGATAATCTTACATATAAAGGAAAATCTTTCATTGAGCAATTCTAGAGAGAAAAATGAGATGATTGTATACTGATTAAATAATGGTACGACATATGCACCACTTGCTTCCTCCATATTTCATCTTTGTAGGGGTAATTTGATCAGTCCATTATGCCTTCTCATGGGTCAAAAACTTTCTCACATGCCTCCATTACGTGTGAAGCTCATCCTACTTCTAACATCAGCTTAGGCATTTGGTATAGAAGCTTACAATTCTTTAGGCTTTGTTTGGTCTTTGACATTTAATTGATTCCTTACTGTTTGTTTGTTGATAGATGAGCTCATGGTACCTATTGTTCCACTCCAAATGGTAAACTCATTCAGCTTTGCTTCTTTTTTCGGCTCATTCAATCTATCCTCTTTGTTTGCTTCCATTGTTCCCTTGGTTCTTACAGCCACTGTTAACTTCTTTACATTTCAAGGCCAACTTTCTTCGCTATCACAAAACAAGAAATTTGATATTTGTCAGTTTCTAGTTGGATGGTTATTGTCCACTTGTTTCTGAATGTTTGGTTTGGTACAATTTGGAAGGAACTCTTTCATGTACTTATGAAAATTTTGTGCTTACTATGATTGTCTGATTTTATATTGAATCTAGAAATCTAGAGAGATACGAATTATTCACCTTATTGGTTAGTTGAAGAGATATATTGATATTACTCAACAGATTTTATATTCCCGGGGAATATAATGCCCCTTTACTCCTGGATAAAACCCAATCTAGTAGTAATTTTCGGACCCCAAATTTTGGCGATGTAACTTTATCAACTCGTAGATTAATCTCAATAAAAGTTTTTCCTAATTGCACTCTCTAGGCACTTGAAAAAATGATTTTTCAAGATTGAACATAGAGTACATTTTTTGGAGGGTTAGATCCAAGCAGTAGAAATATCAAAATTCAAAATTTTTTCTTTTGAAAATAATCTAGTGGTTCTTAGGTGGTTCCCAAAATGTGAGATGAAAACCTCCTCATTAGTAGGTATTCTGATTGAGGGAGGTGTACAATATGCTCTAACGGGAGTTATATTACATGCGCTCATAGTATATTGTAGAGAGATAGATAAATGGTAATTAGCCTGATTTTATGGTTTTAGCATATCATTTTTTTTGTTTCTGAATGCAAAATGGTATGCAGATATCTTAAAAAATGGCCACTCTACGTGCGCACAAACGCCGAGGTGTTGGAAGTCTTCCAACTTACATCTTCAACGTCACATAATGTAAGTATATATTTCATAATTATTTGTATTAAATATTTCTCGTTGGAACCTAAAAATATTAGTACTTGGTTAATGTCCTAGACAAAGTTTTTTGTTATTATTGGTTTTTTTTTTTTTTTTTTTTGAAAAACTTGATTTTTGTATGGTGTCCCTGTGATTTGGAATTCTTTTCATCCTATCATATGTGTAATCGTTGGCCCTCTTTAGCATGACATGCTTTTCTTCTTCTATGTAAATTTTCTATCCAGGCATTCCTTGTAGCTGTTTATTCTTTCCATTTGATAACTTTTTCCACCAATGAAATTTTAATGTACTAAAGAAAGTGCATAGGCTTGTTAGGCATGATTCTATATTCCTAAATGAAGCTAGGTATCAGAGGTCAACTAGTTTCCTATGTCTCTTTGCATACTTCTTGAATTTTTATTCATGAATGTGTTGGTCTTTTTATTTATTGTCCTATCAATCATCTTAGAAGCAGAAAAACAAGCTATTGAAGACTCAGAAAATTCAGAAGTGATTGGAATATTGATGATATGCTGTGTACTGCTTGATACTACCAAATTGCGCTATGAATTTTGGAAAAACAATTGTAGCCCATAAAGGCACATCTTTTGATCTATGTACTCACTTTGTGCCAGTTGGATCATTATCTTTGCGGCAGACTCGTTTTGGGTCTTCCAATATTCTTGGGTGCATCTAGATATATGTTCGTTCTCAATGTGTTTTTGACGTGCATATTTGAGTGAGTGACTAGTGTAGTGTGGATGGCAAAATATGGCATGCACCATAGAATCGTGTATCTTGAAACTAGAGTGTTACGGTAGTTTGCTAAGATACTATTGTTGTTAGCTTGCTACTGTTAAATCTCACTGGTGATGGGATGCACCTAGGGAGTTGAGTGGGAGCCGGTGAATTCCTCTTTTAAGCAGACCCAATTATGTGGTTTTTATACTTAGTTTGGGTGGTCCTTGCAATTACTACTTAATGTCATTTATGCAACCCAAGACTTTGGTACCAAGTGACATGTGAAAAGGATGATTGCTACTTTAATTTGATTTGACAAATGAATAACTTGGGTTGCACAATGGCCCTTGCTCAAAGGTAATTCATGAACCAAAAGGAGATGCACCAATTCCCCTAGGTTCTCGAGTTCTGTAATTGGTTTCTTCCCCTCGAGGAGCCCAACAATGTTAAAACCTGATTAAATGACAATGTTTGTTCTTTTAATGTTTACCAAGCATGCCATATTACCCTCTTTTATTGAAATTGTAATATATATATATATATAGATAGGAAGAGACTACAAAACACCAATGGGCGAAAATGAACAGTTTTTTCACCCATAGGCTCGACGCCGTCTGATTTTTTCAAACGGCATGGATTAAAGACCGTCATGAATATAGCATGTCCGTGGCGGTCTGTCACGGATATAACATGTCCATGACGAGATTTTTCGTGGCGGGATTTTTTTATGCAAAATTGACGCAAAAAATATACACGGACCGCCACGGCTCCTGTAGGTCTGTGGCTGTTTTTAGGTAAAATTGTTACGGACATAGCATGTCCATGACAGGGGTAAAACATTGTAGCAATTCGCCTATAGGCGTTTTTAAGACTTTTTCATATATATATATATATATATTTATGGGTTTGTCTAGAGTTAACAACCCCTCAAAATACAAAGGTTCAAGTTAGAAGGAGTTGTGATGGGTGTATTTATCAAAACAATTATTACTTTTTTATTAAAAAAATATTTAAAGAGGTAACTTTACCATTAAGTAAGGACAAATTTGAAATTTTCACAAAAATACAATGGCATGCTAGAAGTTAGTGTCCTAAAACTTTATTTATAGGTGCCCTTGTCTTTTAGTTAAAATTTCAACTTTACCCCTATTGGAGATGACAAAGGTACCCATTGTCTTGTAGTAATATTTACAAAATTACTCCACAAAAGTAACTTTTTTTTAAAAATAGACTATAAAATTAATAAATCCACCCTTCACAACTCTCTCTATCTTGAACCTTTGTAATTTGAGGGGTTGTGGAGTTTAAATTATCCCTATATATATATATATATATATATATATATATATATATATATATATATATATATATAGAGAGAGAGAGAGAGAGAGAGAGAGAGATATATACATATACATACATATATATATATATATATATAGGGAATGGTTCTTGTTTGCCCATGGGCTAACAGTTACAGTATCAGCCAACGGCTCGGATTGAAACTGGGCCGATTTGACGGTCACGACTTTATTTCGTATTTGAAATTTTAAGCGTACATTCTTCTCATCAAGGTGCACTTAATAAAAATATAAAAAAATAATTCGCACAATATAAATTGACCAAAATACTCTTAAAACATTTTGAGGGTCTTTTGGTTGATTTATATTGTACGAATTTTTCTTTTAATATTTTTATTAGGTTATACTATTTTTAAAAAATATACTCTAAAAATTTCAAGTGATTTGGATTTGTAGAAAAACAATAAAAATTCAAATATGAAATGAGGTTGTGACCGTTAGATCGGGTCCAGACTTAATTTGAGCTGTTGGCTGACACTGTAGCGGTCAGCCTGTGGGCTGATAAGATCCATTCCCATATATATGTATATATATATTGTCATTCTTGTTATGGTTGTCATTCTTGTTATGGGTTTCATTGAATTTGAGGTCTTTGGTATTGACTGTAAATTAGTTTTGTCGGAGATGTTCTCAAAAGCCCTTGTAGTGCATGTTACTTCTTTGCATGAAAGAATAGATCTAGAAAGATGTATGTGGCATTTATGTATCAACAGGTGGAGGTATTTATCTAAACGGCATTTTTTACCCATTGTGTTTGCTCACATCATGAACTTTGCAAATCTCTCTGTGAGTAAGGGCCATTGGAGAGAAGGAACATGGTTAGACAATCATCCAACAAATATGACAGGGGCTATACCGATAGCTGGTTAGACATCTTTAATTTTTGATTTGTGCATATCCATGGTGGAGTAAGAAACCCTAAGTGGAGCATATTGGCCTAGTGTTTAAACATAACAAGAAATGATGGATTATCACCTAGAACTTCATAAGACATGCTGTTCCTCCAGAAATGCAGTTGTCCTTGCAAGTAACTAGAATTTTTTTCAGACGCCCATTTAGCTTCTGGAAATGGTTTATTTCCATTTTAACTTGGTACCATTTATATACCTCTTGAAAGGCATTTTGATGAAATATTTCAATTGACTTTATGAATTTAAGGTCATGTATTTTCCCACTATACCTTTCGAATTTTGGTAATTTAAAAAAAATGAAATAAGCCTTTGGGAATTTAGGATCTGTTTGGATGGGTTTCATTTAATCCCACCCATTAATGAACGTAGAAGAAAATAGTTTTTTCTGCTCCATTAATTAGTGTTACATTATTAAGAAAGCGCTACAAAATGCTCAACTGCTCATTCGAAAAAAATGTTTATTAAACTTTTTCAAATAAGTCCAGCCTACAAGGGAAATGTTGGTCATCCCATTGAGGCCTTAACGGATGAACTAAGTAGGAAATTTTGGTAATATAGACACTTAAAACCCCTCTCTTCGCACACTGCACCATCCAAATCATCCATCTCTCTAAGCACTCTTACGCCCTCACTCTCTACGCACACCCAATCTGCAATACATCTATTTCTTTCTTTAATACCGCATGCTGGTACTGTAGTCCTCCTTATTTAATTGACTGACAGGTTAGAAAGCTCTTGCAATTGATTTTGGGAGGCCCTACTCCAGCATCAGTTTCATTTGAAGGACATGTATGATATTTGATAGTTTTTGGTTACTGAAGAGCTGTCTTATAAAGGAATGCTTGTTCTGCATTGCACTATGCCACTATATTTAGCCAAGCATAAATATGCATATGACATGGTTGATAAATGTGTCATCCCTAGTTAAATGGATAATACACCCTGACCAATTGTGTTCTTTTACTTGATTACACTTTGTGCATTCGTGTTGTTGGTGTACTTGTACACCTTAACATAATCATGCTTGATGTCACATGCATCTTCCATGTCGTTTATAGTTTAATCCAATGGATTACCTGGACAAAGTAGCTAACTTTTCCCATCGATTCTGTTAGGAGTCATAACTTAAATGATTTGTGTGGATTGGAATACGACAAATATCAAGGAGAATGTTGTTTCTGTTATGTCCACAATAGCAATAGTTAGCATAATAATGTTCAATCACCGCTGTTGTCATCATAATGGTACTTGATCATGATTCATATTATATATTTTTTTCCATAAAGAGATTGTGCAGGGGATGGGGGACTTTCATTTATGGAATTGATTCATATCTTAGCTGTCATTGGTTGTTACCGAAAATTTATTCTTAATCAGTAGAAGTATTTGATGCTGAAACCTCTCTGAGTATTATGTGAATTTAGTGGTACTTGGTCTTGTATTTTATCCATGCCAAAGTTGCAAGGGGAGGTGATGATAGCAGTCACTGGCTCAAGCCCCTTTGCTCAAATTGTGACCTATATCATTGCTTTATTGAAGTACTCGTAACTTAGACCTTTCCTTTTTTCCTATCTCGGTGTGTGGCTATGAATGAAGGGGAGGGGTTGATAACGGTCACTGGCTCAAGCCTTTGGTGAAATTGTGAGCTATATCATTGTTTTATTGAGGTACTTGTAACTTAAGCATTTCTTTTTCTATCTTTATGCTTGGCTATGAGTGACCCTGATTAAGATATTGATCATATTCCATTTTGGACCATGCAATGAAATGCTCTAACTTGGTTGCAATCTTTTAGGATTTAATTCTTGCTATGATGGGAATTTTGTGCTAATCATTAATTTAGATTTTTGACTGCAGGACCTCGGATTTGTTGATGATAAGATGAATTGTTTGGACGTATCATCTGAACTCATGCATGTCCACTACAATTCTGATCATCTGGATAAATGTGTTGGAGCAAGCCTCGTAGCCAAAGATGGCAAAATATCAACGCCTTTCGTGGATGGTGTTGATAATGCTGCTGAGATATCATTTTCATCTTGGATGAAATTTGCAATGCTCTTTGGATTTTCCACTCTTCAATATTCACCATATGCAATGGCTAGTTTACAGTTTGCAAGTGGGTTGCAGTCCATTCCTTATATTGGGGATTTCAGTGATGTTACCACAGGTTTTACTTCGGTTAGGGAAACCTCCTTATTTATCATTGTTGGAGATATATTTGAAGGTTGATAATGCATTGGTTACTTATTTTCTTGTGCAAAGAAGCTTAGAGTTTTGAATGTTCGTTAGTATATCTGTTTACCATTTGATAAACTGCAACATCTTGAGTATGTTTTTAAAAGATAGCTCCATTATATAAAAATGGAAAAAGAGAAATAACTCTGTTGTTACCTAAGCTTCCTTGCTGTTGCCGGATTCTTGTCTTCCTAGGATTCATTTTATGGTTGTTAATAGGAGAAAATAATAACACGCTCCACCTGGAATTTGAGAAGGGGCCTCGCTATTCCATTCTGTAAAATGGGAAAATAGCTGTAGGCCAAAACACTATTGATGGGATCAGGATTGAGAGTGGTTCTGGGGTTGGATTGGGAGCGAGGAATTGTGAAAGGCTAGAAGGTCCCTAGGTTTGGGATCGCAATCTGTACACCCCAAAATTTAGGGGATTTAGATCCCTATATGTTGGGGAGGTCAATCCCAACTTTTAGGGATCAAATGATAAGTTCTATAGGTCTGAGCTCCATCTAGTTGAAAATTGAGGTCCTCGAACGAGCTTAATTGGGATTCCCTAGGTCAGGAACACAATCCCTATTATATTTTAAATAATTAACAAACTTTTAAAACTTTGAAATTTTATTAAAAATGGAAATAAATTTAATCATTATTTAATAATTTAATATTTTTGCACTCCTTTTAGTGTAGTTTATATTTCAATTAAATAATAATTTTTTTTAGAAAAACTAGAACTTTAAAAAATTGAGAAAATTGAATCATTATAAAATATTTTAATTTTTGCATTCTTTGATTGTAGTTTATGACTTTATGTAACAAAATAAAAATCATGGCCATCCTTCTTTGTTGAATGAAAAGTATTATGGTGAGTATTGAGTTGAAGCTCAAGGTATCATGACTTGTTACAGAGCCCAAAAGGGACAATGAAGTATACCACCATCGGAAATTATGTATGAACACAACATGCAACTAATATGCTATGTAATGCTTAAAAGTGTTAGCTAATTATGCAAAATAGTTACTGTTTAGCATTAAAATGAAGCTCAAGTCTCAAGGTTCAAACTTGTGACCTATTAAAGAGGGGAAGAGGTACACTGGAGTTTACCACTTAGGGAATCTTGACCCAACATTGGTGGAGGTCTTGGTTCAGTTTACCAATGACCCTAAATTATGATGCAATGGAATTTGGATCCCATATAACTCAGGATCTTGAAATAGGAAGGATTGAGATCCAGAAGTTTAAAAATCACATAGGAGCTAGATCTCCCTCCCTCAAATCGTAGAAGTAAGCTTCCAGAGTGGGATTGACCGCTTGGTTGGGAGATCCTGATAACTATGGCCCAAAAGCTACAGGAAGCCTTGGTATTTGATTCTTCATAATTGTCTTTTTTTGATAAAGTTAACTATTGTATTAAGTAAAAGAAAAGATCATAGTAGTACATCGAGAGGGCCCATAGGCCAGGCCTCTCTGTAAAAAAATAGTCTTCCAAAAAGAGTAGCCCTATACAAAAAATGGGTAGGGTTTATAACAATTGCCCATTTACAGAGGATTTACAAAAACATATAAACTGAGGATCCAGGGATTCCATAAGTCCTTAGAAAAAATAGGACCCAAAAACAAAGGTGTGCCAAAAAAACCCAATGCTTATGACCCTGCGACGCGTGCCACCTCTCCATCCTTAGCCAGTTGGTGCACCAAGGCGAGTATGACTCCAGAAGATGGCTATATCCCTGCAAATGTGCATAATTTCGTCATAAATTTGAGCAAGGTACCAGGGAGGAGGGGCATTTCTAGCAGCCCAAGTGATAGTGTTTTGGGTGTCTCCTTCAACGATCAGTGGTAGTCCCCATGTGGGGTTGAACATTTTGAGACCCGAGAGGAGAGCCGTAGACTCAGCAAGTGGGGAGTTGCCATGATGTTGGCATCTGCCCTAGTTGGTCCTGGGTTTCCTAGGGAACACCCGTCAAAGTTGAGTTTAGTGAGGCCTGTCAGAGGAGGAGACTAGTTCTTAGCTCATGAGACCCAAGGGGATTTGAAATGGAGAACATCTTCCTAATTTTGTAGGAATGACGAAGCCGAAATACCAATGAAAGCCTTGTGGTTGGAAGCCCAGAAAATGACCTGAGAGGTAATTTTTTGGAATACGGGCGAAGCTTTGCACTTGACCCCTCGGAAGATCCTTGAGTTTCTTTTGGTCCAGATGACCCAAGGAGGCCTTCCATAAAAGCCTGCCTCCTTTGACCATGAAGTGTCCATTGAGAATTTATGGAGGGCTGGTATGGAAGTAGGAGTAACCCAAGTCAGGTCGAAAAGACGGGGAAGTTGACTTCAACTGTTGAGGGCAAGGTTGCAATGGATTAAAAAGGTGGGGGTTGCTCTCTTCTTCAGAAAGACACATAATGCAATGATTGGGAATGCGAATTCCCCTCCGTTGTAGTTGGTCAACTGTGAGGGCTTTTTTTGAGCATGCTATCCAATTAAAAGCTTGCACTTTTGGTGGGGCTATTGTAGACCATACCTTAGAGACTACAGAGGTCAGGGCATGGGGGAAGGTGGGAGGCTGCAAAAGTTTTTTGTAAAAGGAGGTTACCGAGAAGGAGCCTGAAGGGGAGGGGGTCCACACCAGGCTGTCAAGGCCAGAGAGGAGGAATGTAGAATTCAGTATAGAAGACAAAGATGAAGTCCAAGGTTTCAACATCAGAAAGAGGGTGTCTGAAGGAAGGGTTCCAGATACTACAAATTTTCGTAGATGGGCATCTCGTCGGCAATAATGGAGGACTTGTTGGTAGTTAGAGAAAAAAGAGATGGGAGCAAGTCCTTGAACAGAGTGTGGCCCACTCATAGATCTGACCAGAATTAATTCTTATGCCTCCCCTTGGATGGAAACAAATATTTTGTTGAAAGAGGGATAAAGAAGACATGAAAGACTTCTAGGCCCCTGAGGCCGTGCTTGGTGTCCCGTCCGATAGCCAGGAGTTTGTCGAAATTCTATATTTGCAGCTGATGACTTGAGACTAGAGCTAAGTTTTTATGGGTTGCGAGATGCCATCACAACTTCCCAAGTAAGGTTGTGTTCTATTTCCCCAAGATCCATATCCCAAGCCCACCTGGGTGCTTCGGTTGGCAAACTTTAGCCCAACGAATGAGGTGGAAATCTTTTGATTCAGCATCCCGTGACCAAAGAAAGTTCCTCATCGACTGTTCGAGACGCCTTGCAACCGCCGCAGGGACATAAGATAAACCGGGGAGTTAGCTAGGGTGGCCTTGATGAACATGGTCCTACCCGTGAAAGACATGAATCTACCTTTCCACCCTGCCAGGTAGCGGTCAATATTGTTTATAATGTGAGTCCGCTACCTCTTTTTATGGTTTCCTAAGCCCAACGGCAAATCAAGGTAGCTTGTTGGGAGATCTTCGACTTTGCACTCCCAATCTGGAATAAGGGCTCTAGTCTTAAAAGGAGTGAGAGCGACCGCAATCATCTTGGATTTCTCCATATTCACTTTGAAGCCAGTGGCATACTTGAAGCATATGCGAAAGAGGTGCACGTTCTCAATTTCCTACAAAACAACATCTATAAAGACGAGAGTGTCATCGGCATACTGTAGGTGGGAAACCGTGGGGCCTCTAGTATTGCTATTGAAACCAGAAAGAAGACCAGACTAGTACATGCGAGAGACAGATTGGCTGAACACCTTCGCAGAGATAGTGAAGAGGAAAGGAGATAGGGGATCCCCTTGCTAGAGACCCCTAGAAGAAGGGAAGTAGCCCTTTGGTGATCCATTAATGAGGACGAAGAAGAAGGGGTGGGAGTAGCAGTCCCTCATCCACTTTCTCTAACGCTCCCCAAACCCCGTCCTAGCCATTGTTTTGTTCAAGATTGACCAATCAACATGGTCATATGCCCTTTCCCAATCAATCTTGAAGATCAGGCCCGGTTTTTTAGCTAGGTGCCAGAGTGCAAGCATTCATGCGCCTTCAAGACCCCGTCAAGGATCTGCCTATCTTTGATGAAGGCACTCTGAGAGAGAGAGATCACAAAGGGGAGGACCTCTTTTAAGCCTTGAAGCGAAGACTTTGGAGAGTATCTTGTAGGTGGAGTTGACCAACCTGATTGGTTGGAAGTCCTTCAGTTTTTCTAGCTCTTCGATTTTTGGGACAAGAGCAATAAAGGTCACATACATACCTTTGTGGAGGATACCTCGATGGAAGAATTCTTCAAAGAAACTTAGGAGATTGGGCCTAAAAGTTTCCCAGAATAGCTTGAAGGGAGCTACTGGGAAGCCATCTAGGCGTAGTGCTTGGTCTTTACCTAGGTCCGCAATAGCTGCCAAGATCTCTGGTTCAGAGAAGGGTCGTTCCAACTGTTGGACCCAATGAGCAGGAGCTGTGAGGAATTGAATGTTGCCCATCCTAGGTCTGGTAGCCGAGGGGGCAGAGTAAAGATTTTGGAAGAAGGATAGGATGCCTACTTCGATTTCAAGAGGTTGGTCCAAAATCCTATTTCCAACCTTAATAATGGAGATAGAATTGTCGCATCTTCGGTAATTTGCGATTATGTGGAAGAAACCGGTATTATGGTCCTTGGAGTGGAGCCAGTTGATCTTGGACTTTGAAACCAAAAAATCTCTTCCTTTTTGAGGGTTGTGTTGAGTTCTAAGGTTAGATTCAAAGATTGACAAGGTTCGGGATTCCTCAATAAGGTCTAAGGCTTGGATCGCAACCAGGTGGGTATTCTTGAGATGGGAGAAATTACTTGGGGTGGTTTTACTCTAGGCTTTGAGGGGTGCCTTAAGGAGTTGAATTTTTGTTTGCAGCTTCTAGCTTACCCTACCTGAGACGTGTGGGGAGAAGAACTCCCACCACTAGGAGATGAGAGAGGATAGAGGAGCGTCGTCAAGCCAAGAGAGCTCAAATCGAAACGGTCTAGGGTCTCTCGAGGCTAGATAGGGTGTATAGGATTATAGGGCAGTGGTCAAAAGTACGTCTAGGTAGCGCTAACGCGTGGAAGCCAAGGAAGTCCTCATCTTAGTTTGAGGAGAGTAGGAACCTATCTAGTTTGAGGAGAGTAGGAACCTATCAAGTTTGGAGAGGGTGGGTTGGGCAAAGTCGTCAGCCAGGTGAATTGGTTTCCTTGGAGTGGGATATCTAGAATTTCATTGCGTGAGATCAAATTTGAGAAGTCCAGCATCCCTTGCGAGATGTTGGAGTTAGAGTTTCTTTCAAAGGGCCATCAGTGATATTGAAACCCCCCCCAACACTAGGAGCAGTGAGGTAAGGTGGCAACTAGCTCTAGCTGGTCCCAAAGCAGGGTTCTTTGTGCCACTGAGTTAGGACCATATATGGCAGTGAATTTCCAGGGGTATCCATTTGTTATCTTGGAGAGGAGGATAGTAATTGAGAAGCCCCTTGTGTGAGAGGACTCGAGAGTATTCTTAGAAGAGTTCCAGATAACCCAGATGCCCCCTTGAGGCCCCTACTTGGGGCAGGGACACCAACTGGCAAGGTCTGCGGCCCTAGACCTGGCGGATCAGTTGAAGGGAGGGGTGTGCTTGTTTTGTTTCAGTTAAAGCTATGATGGTGATTCTTCATCATTGTTAATAGAGCTCTTTTGACTAAATGGCCTAGGTAGTTTAGGATGGAACCGAACAATTTTGAGAGGACTTTGAATATGGAGAAGGAAATGACTGGGTAATGATGAGTCCTATAGGGTTATTGATGCAGGAAAATTTGAGGAAACAGTAAAATCAGCAAGAAACAAAGCCAAACACAAGCACAATTCAAAGAAACACAGGGTTTCTTCTCCACACCCAAGCTAGGGTTGCAAAAGCCTGAGCCTTTCTTTTTTTAGATATGGAAAATCACGTGAATGCCTTCTCTAAGGCCCCCATGCACCTTTTTATAATATTATTTGATGCTCTAAGTACAAAAAGGGTCCAAACAAATAATACATTGACCCCTATATCCTAGCTTAAACTTAAAATTCATAATGGCAGTTTTACCATTGTGAACAGTACCAGGAGTAGTACTCCAGAATAGTAGTAACTACAAATAGTAACAAGTGAATGGTAAATAAAAATAAAAAAAACCCTAGAATCCCTGAAAATCATAAAAACCCTAAAACTGAAACTATAATATATCATTTGAAATTGAAACCTACTGTTACCGAAAACCTTAGAGATGCTTCCCAAAATAAAGAACTTGAACAATCCATGGTAAGTGCTTTCAAAAGGGAAACAAAACTCACAACTGCTGACTCATCTCAGTAGTCTGGTAGTAGAACTGGATAAGGAATGCGAATCCTAAACCTTGACAAGGGTGTAGGCTTATATGGGAAGAAAAACGAGGTTCAAAAATAAAAAATAAGAATAATCTTGCCCTCCATCAGTTGTACTCTGAACTCTCTAGGATCAGGAGAGGCGTTTGTTTGTTATCTTAGATTCCCAAGCACTAGAGGTGGATTTAGTAGTGAAAAGAGTGTACCATTTTTCTCAGATTCCCAAGTATGATAGGGATCGAGTTGTTATGCATTGCCTTCTCTGTTTCAATTCTGCATCTTTGTAAGTTTAGAGAAGTCTGTTTTTTCTTGTTTTTAAGAAACAGAGCCCATTGATTTTAATCAAGGCACTCATGGCTTTATATATCTGGTGCAGGCCTTCTTGCTGATATTTTTTTCTGAGCTGGGTGATAAAACCTTTTTTATCGCGGAACGAAAAGCCTTTCAGCTTTAGTTTCCGATGCTCTTTATCGATGATGTTAGTGAGAATTGGAGTACTATAATGAACCAGTTTTTTTACCAAAAACTGTTTCTCCTTATATGAAAATTTGATCTACATTTGGTTGCTTATTTCTTTCGGGTTTTTCCTCATATTCATGCTTTTAGCATGTCAGAGATTCTTTGCCAACTTGCATATATCCTCTCTATAGAGTGAGTGAATAAATGTATAGGTGTAAAAAGTAGACGCCCTTTTCGGAAACCAACACTGTGAAACAATGTCAACAATATCTCAGCCATGGGACTACCGAGCTTGCTGGTCACAATCTAGTTTTTCTTTTATGATGGGAAACTTTATGACTGATCCCTGATATTTTAAGCTTGACTTGTATTCTGATTACTGTGTGATTGGGCACTAGCTGACTGCTGTGACTGGCTAGGTTGATAGAAGGGGATATCCATTGGTGAAATTTTCCTGTCCTTGACTATTCCATTCACCTTTATCCAGCAACTACTGCATAAATGATTATTCTCCACCTCGTATAATGAAAATTTAGAGATCAATGTCATCTACAAGGATGATGTTGCTAATTCAAAAATGGAATTGTTAGCTTTAAGTGCTTGAGGATGAGTATTTTCATGATTTGCTATATTTTCAATTTTGCTGCAATGCATTCATTAGTGGTCTTATGATGGAGTGAGGATTCCTCACTCCATGTAAAAGTTAACTCAGTTTACATTCTTGATAAATTCAGTTTATGGTGCGTTGACTTTGTTTTTCAGTGAGAATAGATTTTGACTTCACATAATGTGTGCATTCTTCATTTTATGAAGAGCTAAAATTAGTTTTGTTTTGTGAGGCTTATGCACCTCCTGTTATTTGCTTTCTAACCTTTATATTCCTTATCAGGCACTCCTTGCAGCCCGGAATTCTGCTGCTATTGTTTTTGTTGGAACATTTGGTGCTCTAGCGTAAGTTGCTCTGTGGCATGACTAATGATTAGGAATTTTTTAACTTCTTATCTGGCATCATTCCTGCATCAATTTTTATTGGTGTTTGAAAATTGGACTTGACCAGCAAGTTTTACTGTTTAGACTTAACTAGAAATATGGAGAGGTGGTCAGAACCAGTGTCTGCTTGTTGAACCACCCAATCAAACTGGTCATATACTTGGGGGTTGAGCTGGTGAATCATTGTGTTGACTGTACTTTGCCTTTTATTTTTAATAATTTTGTTGCATTAATAGACCAGTCCCTATGGGACTCGTCCTGGGAAATCTCCGGTTCGACCGTTGTATCTGGATTTTAGAATGGCCCAGAGCATCTCTTTGTCACTCAGCCACAGTTTTTATGTAGTCTTCATACACCTACTTCATTAATATCATAAAAATTGGGCACATGTAATGAAAGATGATGGGTGGCGCTTACCAGGTGCAAAATAATAGACAAATGCAAAATTATATGTAGCTGTTTTCTGTGACTTTTCACAAGAAATCGCGATAATGCATCCTTTATCAGTGTAAGCTGAAAAAAATTTCTATTGAATTGGTACAATTCAGTGCAGTGGTGCTTGTGACATAAACTGGCCTAGGACACAAAGTAGCTTGTTTCTTAAAAAAGTGCACAGAGAATTCATCATAAAGATTCTTTAGGAATGCATTCTTGAAATCTTCCTGGTAGGCCTGGCCCCATTTTGTTTCTTTTTGAAATTGGTGATATCATATTAATAAGTATAGATAGGTAGTAAAAGTACCCATGAGAAGTGAGTGTAAGTGATGGAGGGAAAAAGTGTTCTTATTTTTTATTTTTATTCAATTTCAAATTATGTATATTATAATTTTAGTTTTAGGGTTTCTAGGGATTTTTAATTTTTTAAGAATTTTAGGGTTTTTATAATCTTTTATTTATTTCATGAGTACTGTTCACGGGTACTGTTCATAGGGGTAACACTGTAATTATGAAATTTAAGTTGAAGTTAGGATCTATAAGTTATTTAATCATTGCATGGACATATAATATCTTTGAACATTGAATTATAATATATAGGAGGTGTGTGGAACCTTGAGAGGGTCAATTCCTCATGATTTTTGAAAATTGAAAGAGAAAATCTTCGGCCTTTGGAACCCTAGCTTGGGGTTTGGAGAAGAAACGTAGGTTTCTTCGAATTGTGCTTGTGTTTAGCTTGTTTTTTGCTGATTTTACTATTCCATAAACTTTCCCTGCATCAAATTGGTATTAGAGCTTGTGCGATCTACACAAAAGTTACTGTAGCATGTACGGAAGTTACTGTAGCACATACAGAGTTACTGCAACACTACTTTTTTTGGTGCCCTAGGTCAACAAGAAAGAGGGGAACTTACAGTGGGGTCTCGGGTTTGCTGATTTTGGCCAAAGTTTGGCCAAAGCAACCTAGATCTTGCTGATTTCAACAGTTTTGGTTGATTATTTGCCTAAGGTTTATGATTTTGGCGAACCCCTGTATACTATTTCAAACGAGCTATTACATAAATCTATGAGTCCATTTAGACCTCTACTAATACTTATAATATTATTTTCAGAAGACTTGTTAATATGCAAACTATGATCGAAATCAAATTCTTTCTGATCACTTTTACCGATTATGCATGTTATGTCAGCCATATGAGATTCTCTTTTGGCACCTAAGGCCCCCTGTATGTCTATCAGAACCTCTTGACAGTCCTACTCCCTTCAAACACAACCTTGTGCAAAAATGGGATTTGACTTACGAGGTAAAACTTACAGGTGTATGGGTTTTAAAAAGGACTCATACAGTAACTGAATAGACAAATAAAAGAACATAAACGAATTAAAACCGAATTAAAAGAAAATTTACCAGAAACTGAGGCTGTGATATCAATTAGTGGAATAGCAACGCAACAAACATAATTCAACAGGACACACAACAACAACAACTCTCATTAATCAAGTAATACTGATTACACAGTAGTAGACTTTAGGATTATAGGACACAAACATAGAGAAGCAGATGAAGATGAGAAAGAAGGAGAAGAAAAGAACACTGGTACTTAATAAAAAAGAAGGATGAAACATAAGAAAAAGTCTGAAATGGACTCTCAGATGTTGTTCTTCGAGACTCGATGTCCAACTCTGAGGCCTTGGTCTCCTTTTATAGCCTGCAGACTCCAAACGCGGATTTCAAATGCGTTCTATATCTTATTTGATTATTGCACGACCTCTGAAAAAGTAGATTCCACCCTCTATTATTACACTACCTTTGAAAAAGTAGATTTCATAATTGTACGTTGTCAGAGTAAAAGGTGATTCCTTTGTATGATGCTTCATTATGTTTGCAGTCATACCGTCCTTTCTGATAGATGCATTGCTTTTTTAGCAAATATCATCTTTCCATCATGTGGCTGATGTTGGCTTCTCCAACACTATCTAGGCTACAATCACTGATATTTTCTTGTCCTTCCATAGCCCAGTAATTGGTTTCAGCTTCGTCCATAAACAACTCTTCTGATTCTATAGATAGATCTGATGGTTGATCCTGATTGATTAGTCTTTCACATTTGCTCAAGAAGTCATCTGTTTCTTTGATTTGGCTATCAGTGGAACAGTGACTTATGTGTAGATCAGTGACAAAAGGTCTTTTTCCATCACTAATTTTAAAAGAGTGTCTATTCTTTAATTCACATATTTCTTGGCAGAATGATACCATATTTTTTATGGCATAAGTTTTTACATTGATTTCATAGACTTTTATATCTATCACGATCGTGTCTTTGGCGAGTGTTAAATCGTTATTGGTGGTTTCCATTAGATACCAAATTTGGTATGGCTGGAAGAATCTTTCTTTAGATCTCCATCCGATGGTGCTTGTTATTTGAAAAGTAAGGTATTTATTAAAATTTTCATGATTTGAAAACTTTATAAAGCATATTTTTTTATAAAATTAGGGAAGTGTCTTATTTGCATCCATTCTAGATGCTCAAAGACGAGTCTACCAGCGATTCCCCAATCAATTGCATCATAGCACCACTCATTATGATTAATAGTTATTATTGTTTTTATATTTTTTTTGGAGTCTTTATATAGACCAGAAAAATACTGGTTTAGTAATTCTAGAATTATTTGATACTGCTCAGAATCAACTGTATTAGATATTCTTTCAAACACGTCTTCAGGCAAAACATTTTTTGCTTTCTCATATAAGCATATTCTTAAATTTTTTCAAAAATAGGTTCACTAGAATTATTATCTAGTAAATGAGCGATCTCCAAAAATGAATTCATTTTTTGAATCTATTTGTTTAAAGGACTTGAATACCTTTTCTTTTAGTTTGTCAAAATCTTGACTCTAATTGGCTATTAGGTCTGAAAGTCTTTCCCAAATGTTTACGAAATTTCGATCTGCTTTCAAGGATATGGTTTTTCCATACCTCATTTGGTTCTTCATAAATTTTATTGGGAATATTTGGATTTTTATAAAAACTAGAAACCTGTCTGGTTTCTACTGGAAAACTTTGTTGAATATGTTTTTGAAATTCAACAATTTCTTTATAAGTGTTGGCCCACAACCTTGACTTTGAGCAAACTGAGAATAGGAAACTTCTCTAGCCTCCTCTTCTTGATTGGACCATGGGCACTGTCTCCTGCCTCTTCCTTGTTTAGGAGGAGCGTCTTTGACTGGCCTCTTGCCTTTATCCATTAGATTAATCTTTCTGATTAATCCGAGTTCATGCTAAGAAAATCTGCAAGGATATTGTTTATTCCTTTGACTAGTTCTACCTTAAAATTGTAATGATTGATTTGATTTGACCATCTAATCCTTCTTGGATTATCTTCACCTTTTTTGTTTGTTAAAAAATCTTTGATAGCTTTATTATCTGTTCTGATAGTAAACTCTTCAGGGGCAAGAAAGATGTGAAATCGTTTGATCCCTCTTAGAACTGTGAGAAGTTCTTTTTCGTAAATGATGTAATTTTTCTCATTTGGTTTGAATTTTCCAGAATTATCGAAAATGCATTTGCATGTGATAGTAATTATTAATTTATTGGTAAACCAAAAAAATAGTATTAATTCGTAATTATTAATTTATTAAAAATGCTTTTTGCTTTTAACCATAATTATTAATTTATTGGTAAACCAAAAAATAGTATTAATTCGTAATTATTAATTTATCGAAAATATTTTTTGCATGTGATAGTAATTATTAATTTATTATAACCAAAAAATAGCCTTAATTCGTAATTATTATTATATAATATATACAATAAATGGGTCTATATACCCGCCTAGGTGGCCCAGAGCCCAAACCGCCTACGCGTTTTTGAACATTGCATATGCCAATCAACATTAATGCAATAGCTGGCACAACCAAGCAAAGCCTCCTTACAAACTGGTTCCAAAGGAAATTCACAAACAAGTATCTGGCCAAGATTTGGAAAGTTTCTCTGCCCCTTATAATCATGGTTAATTTAAAAGAGAGAAACCAGAGGGCAAAACAAGACAATCAATCTCCTAAAGAGGTACTAAAATAGGGAATATTAGAAATAGCATCTTGAAAACATTGTTAGTCCTACCAAAGAATATAACAGACAGAATCATTTATAGATGGGGAATTGAAGTTCAAAATCTACCTTGATTGATAGTGTGTATGTGTAGGGAGGACCTTATGCACATAAAGGTGAAAGTGAGAGTGTGTGGGAGATTGATTGTGATAGTGTTAAAGTAGAATCCTTAAGTTGCTTACTGGTCTCATTTGAACTTGTAGTTTGTGTAAGGATCTTGGTGAGAACAGATGTGAAATGGGTTGGTACTTGTCGATAAGGGTCTACACATAGAAGTTGTAGGTAGTAAGGAATCAGAATTGTATTTATGACAAATGAAGCTGGAGTACCCTGTGATCCAAAAAAACTAAAGAAACGAAAAAAGCTGGTGTCCATAGCAAGTTCCATCTGCTGGAGTTAATATGTGATGGTCCAATAACCTGCCACAATGATCCCACCACTGTCTTTTCCCCTTCCACTAACAATCTAACGGAAGATGTAGGATGTCACTCAAAATGCAGAAGTCCATGTATAGGTGTGAGGGCTTTTCAAAACCGATTTATCTCTAAACATGACTTGCAGGAATCTCCTAAAAGAAAAGAAAAAAGAACACGCAGACACACCCACCCACCCACACATGCGCAAAAGAAACTTAAAAGTTTCAAATGCCAAAAGTACTCATGGGATATTAAAGTATAACAAAATTACAAAATCTCATAAAATGCAATAAATAGGAGAAAAACTGTTTGAACAAATGTGAAAACAAAAATGTCAGAGCACCATTTTATATTAAAAATATATTTTTAAAACAATTTGGGTTTTTGACTTGGGTGTAATTTGCTCAAACCTGGCAATCATTTTGGAAACTTAGTGAATAACTCGTTTCAGATGTGGACATTATTCATCCAAGCAGTTGGCACCATGTTTACTGTTATCCCAATCAGCAAATCCTAACAGTTCGGATGCACTATGCTCAAGTACAGCATTTGTCACGTTATGCCAACCTGTGTGCTTTGCCCGTGGAATCAAAGTAATGGTTTATCCTTCCTGCTAGAGACCCATAGACACCTGAGATTGTATAAAGAGCATGAGACATTGGTGGTTGACTATGCCTACCCCGGATGCCAATGGGTTCTCTTTGCAAGAACAGCTCTTGCTTTAGCCCAAGGTCATATCTTTCCATGTGTGCATGCCATGCAATTGAGTGCTAGACTCATGATGACGGATTCGACTTTGCCACCTCAGAATACCCCGATGCTATGTAGGTTTGACTGTTGAAGGTGAGTCTAATGACGCTATGAGCCCTTCTCCCCTAGTGGGGCTTCAAAAAACTGAGTGAATGGTTATCATGGCTAAATCGCCTTCACCTTTTCCATATTAGCATCCTACCATTGCAAGACCACTAGTTGATACCTTCAGATTCAGCAGTTTCCTTCTAGCATGGGAGAAGTTAACTACCGGAAAGGTAGATGCTTTAAACAGTTGTTGCATTATCACTTGCACTATTGATTTGCTAATTTCTTTGCTGTTTGATTGATGCAAGGTATGGAAAGTCAAAACACTGTCACAAGAAGAATGGACGTTTGAGCATAACTTTCTCAAGGGTTATGCCATTCATTTCCTCTGTCCTAGGGGTCACACTGATGTTTTGCAGTTGATAGCAGTAAGGGTAGTAGCTTGTCTTGGGCTTGCAAGCAATTACCCGTCAGATAGATAGCTGATGTTTTTTTTTTTTTGACTTCGTCATAAAAATATTTTTCTAGATGCCACCAATAACGACGTAACTCTACCACGCTAGTCTTTTTCACATATCGTTAGGGATTGATGTGTTTAACATATGCTTCAACATGATATAGTCCATGATGTAATCCATTCCTATTGAAAATGAACTTGGTACTTTATAATTTGGTGGGCTAGTCTGGGCAAGATCATAGGACATTATGTGGACTTTCATACTTCTATTATTCCTGAGCTTCCTCTTTTACTCGTTTACCTCTTTTCTTCATTTAATGGCTTGCATACACATGTACAATAATTTGCTTGCTTTTTGGTAAGATTTCGTTTGCATTATAGTTGCCTACTTCTGGCCTGCCTCCATAGCAAGAATCTAAGTGAAAAGCTTCATATCTCTTTTCCTCTCTCAGAGCTATGACTATCATATCTGTCTTTCTTGGCCGCATCTTCCATTACATTGATGGTATCCTTCCATTCAGGTATTGCTCGAATTCTTGATTAGTTATATATCATGACTCTGTTCTTATCTATCCAGTTTTGTTTGATCATTTCCTGTTTTCTTTGCATGGCCTATCTTCTTTTCACTTACTTCATACAAGGTTCTGAAGCCATCTTATATGCGCAGATTGGGTGAGACAGAGTTGCCCATTGATGACATTTTGGCAGTTTGCCTCTTGGTAACCTTCAGCTCCCTTAGTTTGTGAAGTTCTTAACTCCTGCAAAATTCCCCATGCTTGCATCTTCGTCATACTTATGTGCATGGGATCGTGTTTAAACTTAATGCAATTTTCAAGTGGTACGTTCAACAGTTCAAGTCGTTTGTCAAATTCTACAAAGATTTTACCAATTTGTATATTTTTTTATGTGACTATTGCATTTCAGGTCTATTTTGGGTTTTCCACTCTGCGCGAGGCCATTTCAAGTGATAGCATGAAAACTAAGGAAGAACAAGAAGAGGTTAAGAATACAAATTTCTTCTGATTTTCTATTCTGAATACCTTGCTCTTGCCTTGATATTAAAGCCCTTACATAATTCAGTCAAACATTTTCGTTAAAAGTTATATCAGCCCATAATATAGAGTAGAATGATATGTTGTCCATCATATTCTGGGATAGAACATCATATTTCATGTAACAATTTCATCCAACTTGCTTTTTGAACATGAAACAGGCAGAGCTAGCAGTTTCAGAATTCTCAAGAGACGGTGCTGGTATTGTGGCAGCTGCAAATACTGCCTTTGGCACATTCTTTTTAGTTTTTGTTGCAGAATGGGGTGATAAATCATTTTTCTCCACAATAGGTTAGTAGGCTGCATCTTTTTAACCTTTGAATTTCTGATCATACACGTGTATAATCAGACTATTTATATTCTGGTTCTCAGTTTATCATTATATCTTTGGCAGCACTTGCGGCCGCTTCGTCTCCCCTCGGAGTTGTCTTTGGAGCATTGGCTGGTCATGCTGCTGCAACTTTGGTAACATTAAATCTTGATTTTGCTGTGTAGTCCATTCCCTAGAGCACCTGAATCTTGTTATGTTCTTCATTTTAAGTTCGTGATTATGCAAGACTTTTCATAACTGCTAATAATATGGTGAATATTTGTCACTTCCACTTGTGTGCAGCTTGCTGTTCTGGGGGGTTCTTTGTTGGTGACTTTTTTATCCGAGCAGGTGAGTAGCAGGTCTATAATGGATGGTACTTATATGTGGTCTTATGCAATGAAGTCCGTAAGGATTTTTAATGCACAAATTCAAACATTTTTTTTTCTAATGTTTTTAGTTATAAGTTCTAGTATGCTTATTGTTGCGAATATTATGGCCCCACACTGCAACTAAGGAAATCTCGTATGATGGAGCATGCAATGATAAGGTACATTGACTAAGAATCCTCACATTCTTGGAAACTCAGTATGTACAAAAATAGCTGTAACCAACATGCATGCCAACTAGTATTGTAAATTCCACATGGTTATATGTGTAATATATATAGGGCACATTGGCCCGTGATTTAAATAATGAGATATACGTCCATATTATTTACTCAATCATTGTGCTTGAATGTGTTTTTCCTCTCTTCTTTCTCAAACTCAGAATAGGGCTCGAAACCCTAGGATGTCTGTTAGTTTTCTGCAATCCTAGAGTCAATATTCCATATCCTTCTCGCCCAAAGAACCATAGAAAGGGGAAAATTTTCAAGCTTTGGAAACTAGTTATCAATTCCTTGGGAAGAGAATTGGGGTTCGCGCTAGAGAGAGGGGGGAAGAATATCAGAAATCAAGCACAACATTTCCTTGGGTAAGTAGTCAACCTAACCACATCCAGGTGAAAACTACAATTAGGTTAGATGAACCAAACTACTTACAATGGTCCCAATCTGCCAAAATATTCATAGGAAGCCGAAAGGCCACTATAGGGGGATAAAGTTCAACCGTCCACCTTGAAGATCAGCCCTTGTAACAATTTTCAAGCAAATTAAATGTGGGTATGAAAAGATCAAATTATGCCCCACTTTCTCTCGTAGAAAAGGAGAAACTAAAATGCTGCATTGTGACAAGAGGAGACACCTGAGATCACTGCTTGGACTTGTATCCACACTTTAGATTGAAACAAACGACTGCATGTGCCAATATAATATTAACTGAGGGGGAGGAGACTCTTGCGAACAACCCACTGTATTCAATTCCAGAGATTAGGCAATCAAAGATATACTTCACCAATTGGCTGCACTCAATTCCTCTTGCAGCTCAGAGCAGCCAGGTACATATGCATCTGCAAATAAGGTCTCCTAGTCCACTTCTTTTACATCCTTGATCATTGATTCAAGGGCTATTGATCATAGGACCAGTAAGAAAGTTGGTTTTTGTCCTTTTCTACTATTTCTAGTGAAGTTAAACTTGTTGATGGATCCTTGACTAGTTCCTTTGGGAGTGCAACATAAAAGCTTTCATCATCCTTGTCCTTGCCCTTTGTAATATATGTACCTTATTTTCCTTCCAAGCTTCTCGTTGTTAGCATCCTGGCAGAACAACTAAACTGAGTATAACTTCTATATATCTCATTGTGTTTTTAGGACTCGATGATGAGGAAGACGATAAGTGGCGGTTGTGAGGACAATGGGTTTTACTTGTTCAACATGGGATGTAGTTATATTGCTCTTAATTTTGAGTATTGCAGTGAAGAGCAAGTACTCTTGTGCCAAACCCACCTAGGCTACATGTCCGTAAAATCCTTAAAATTATTGTTTCCCAATAACTTTGTTTCTTTTGGTCTTCAAAAAACTCTAGGGGCCCCTAGGCTACCGGCTTAGTTGCGCCCAGCGCTCAGGCGCCAGCTGGGCGCCTAGAACCTTAGGTGCCCAAAGGTGAAAAGTTGCATTTATGTCTTGTTAATTTTGTATTTTTTTTCACTATTATGTATTCTAAGTAACTTTTTCCATGCAACCATATATGCATGAGTGTTCCAACATGTTCAAAACTTCAAATCATTGAAAATTGAGTGAAAAAACTAAAAAACATAACAAGTCCATGGTGTATTAACCTTCAACTATCTAATCCAAATTAAGTATGTCGTACTCCATATTGACACATGAGCACGATCACAACTAGACAAGATGAAAAAAAAATATATCTAAGATGTTCTTTCGGTTCCCAGAGATCCCAGAATCAATAGATTTGGAGGCTTAGATTCCATTTTTTTTCACTTTGGGGTTTAGAATACCCCCAATAGCCTTTTATGAAAAAATTGTGAGTCTAAAATTGACTTTGTTCTAAAAAAAGGGTCCAGTACCTGGGTGCTTGGCACCCTCCTGGGCGTCATGAGCGGGTACCCACGTATTGGCACCTAGGGAGGGCCCCTAGTCCTAGGTGTGCGCTTTAAGGTCCTCTAGGCCCCTAGGTGCCATGCAGATGTTCTTTAAAATAATGGCTATTTGGATGTTTCTCAGTTACAATGTGAGATCTGCCAATTGTCTAAACATTGTAGAACCTCCGTTCCTTTTAGTGAAAATAGAAGTTCTAAACCAATTCACCTTGTTCATTTTGATGTTCGGGTTGCCTACTCCATGTTGGGGTTATGAGAGTTAAAGGCCTTATAAGAGCATGTAAAACTATGACTATAGTGATGTTATAGCTACAATGGGTACTAGAGTCCGTGGGACCAAAGAATTACGGTTCAGAGGGACCAAAGAATTACGGTTCAGAGGGACCAAAAGAGACATTTTGATGCCTTGACTCACCTGGTCTTTGATGAGCTAGGCCTGGGTTGATGTCTAAAACCCTATAGCCCTAGGCATGTGGTACAATTATGGAGGGTGTGTAGGGTCATCCCTTAATGAGGTCGGAGAAGCTAAGGGTGGTTGGTCAGGTTACTATGACCCTTGCGTGCGGTTGGTTGGCCTAAGGGGACAAGGACCAAAATCCTCATCATTGCCATCACACGGCAGGTACACTAGATAGCATTTAAGAAGCAGCCCGTTGGGGCATGTGTACACGTGCGGAAGATATGACCCCCATCCACCATTGCAATAGTGTGCGATGGCTTGTGTGATTTGGGCTTGTCCCTAAGGGGACCTGTAATCTATAGATTAGAACTGTGTTCTCGTCATGTATTGGCTGACTTTGATGGATCAATCATGAACCACGGTTATGGGTTTCCGTTGGGTCAGTTTGAGAAGATGACTGTAGTACGGTTGCTAGAATAGATGGAGTGCCTCAGTGAATTTGTGTGTTCCTTGACCCGATGGATCCAATTCCCATTGGATAATATTTAGATATGTTTTTTTTTGAATTATGGGACATTAAATAGTATTTATATTCAGATTTCAGGACGATAGTTTATTTTATCGAAAAGCATTTTTAGATACCTATAAATTGATTTTCCAAGCTTCTGCAAATACGAAGCTATTTTAAAAATAGATAGAGAGCTATAAAAATCACATTATTTTGTTATGAAATTAATAAGGGTTAGTGGGGGCCCATTTGGAATAAGCCCCACCCATATTTCGACTCGTACGTTTTCGGGATGCCCCTAATAACCAACGAATGGCGAGTGCTTTACCTGGTGTAGATCCTATTTCAATGGGAACTTGATGAGTCGATCCGCCTACACGTCTTGCTTTTACTGCTATATCGGGAGTTACTCCACGTATTGTTTGATGTAAAACAGATAGTGGATTTGTTTCTGTCTTTTGTTGAATCTTTTTCAAGGCTCGATAGATAATTTGATAAGCGAACAATTTTCTTCTGTGTTTCAGAATCGTCTTGGCCCACCTTAATGGGGCATGGGGCCCACATGGGACCCACATAGCCTCCACGCCTCACCTGTTTGTTCTCTCTCTCTCTCTTGGCTTGTTGTGCAAGGCTTCTAGAAGAAGTACAAGGCTATGGAAAATATTTAGTAAATTTTGTTGAGAGAGATAGGATTGATTGATTCAAATTTTAGTAAGATGTTCCATAAAGGCATAACCATAACTTGAGATTTTTTTGAAAACTATATTATATTTCCTCAAATCGAATATTTGATGGGATCGGGTCAAGGAAATTGAGGGATAATGGTTCCAAAACCTTTACTTTAATCATCTGATTTAGGGATTGGGTGATTGAGATTTCTACATCCTACAAATCTCCTCAGATCGACGATCAAAATTAATCTCAATTCTCGAAAGATGGCAAACCTACACCCCATAAACCCTAACTTGTGTTTATAAGTACCAGGGGTGGCCTCTATACAAATGTCTAGATCCTTTTCTCTCTCTCTCAACTCTCTTAGAGTGGCACACTCTCTCTCCATTTTTCTTTCTAATCTCACTTTACCCAATCATTCATTTTTTTTTATTCATCATTTTAGCCTTTTTTCAATTGATTGGGATCGGCTACATGAATCCTGGTTTTCCATTCTGCTATATTAAAATCCATCTCCTCAGTGAGGCCATTAGTCCCCATATCTTTTCAGATTACTTCCAACTATGTTCTTGTGGGCCTACCCCTTGCCCTTTTCAGTCTTTCCACTTGAACTGACTCGCACCTCACACGTGCTGTATTTAGTCGGCACCACATATGGCCAACCCATCTAAGTTTATTCTCTTTCATTTTATCGTCTATAGTGCCACGCCTAAATTCTCTCGAATAGATTCATTTCGAATTCTATCACTGCTTGTCTTGCCACTCATCCATCTCAACATCCTCATCTCTGCTACACTCATTTATGGGTAGGGCATATTGTTTTTTTCCACCCAACATTCCGCCCGAAAGAGCAAAGTTGGTCTCACCGTTGTCTTATAAAACTTGCCCTTTAGCCTCATTGGTATGCGGCGATCACATAAAATTCCAGTTGCACATCTCTACTTCGCCCACCTAGCTCTAATTTTGTATGCCACATCTTCCTCGATCTCTCTATTTTTCTGAAATATCGACTCAAGATATCGAAAGTGCGGTCTTTTTTGTATTTCCTGGCCGTCAAGCATAACTACTTCCTCGTCTCTACTCCTATTATTACTAAACTTGCACTCTATATACTCTATCTTTGTCTAACTAATTTTAAAACCTTTGGATTCTAGAGCATCCCTCCAAAGTTCTAACTTTGTGTTGACCATTTAGGGTCTCATCAATCAAAACTATGTCATCTGTGAACAACATGCACCACGGTGCCTCATCCTATAGGTGCCTAGTTAAGTCGTCCATAACTAAGACAGAGGTACGGGCTCAATGCTGACCCTTGATGTAGATCTAATATCATTGAAAACTCACTTTCCTCTCCACGAGTTGTTCGGACACTAGTTAGCGATCCATCGTACATATCTCTCACCAAGTTGATGTAGTGTCTAGAGACACCTTTCTTTTTCAACACCCGCCAAATCAAATCCTGAGGTACTCTATCATAAGCTTTCTCTAGATCAATAAAGACCATATGGAGGTCTTTTCCCTTTGCCCTAAACTTCTCAATCTGTTGCCTAAGTAGGAAAATAGCCTCAATTGTTGACTTTCCTAGCATAAAACCAAATTGGTTTTCAGATACACTCGTTTCATGTCTTAGTTGTTGCTCAATGACTCTCTTTCATAGTATGGCTCATAATCTTGATCCTTCGATAGTTTGCACAATTCTGTATGTCTCCTTTGTTCTTGTAAATATGTACCACAATACTTTTCCTCCATTCGTCTGACATTTTCTTTATTCTTAACATCTTGTTGAACATCTTCGTCAGCCAGTCAATGCTCATGCACTTTCAAATCTCTATCGGGATATCATCTGGTCCTAAAGCCTTTCTTATATTCATCCTTTTTAAAGCTTCTTCCACTTCCGATATCTTAATCCTACGAATGTATCTATGACCTCAGTCATCATTGGTACCAACAATCCTTTCTACCTCCCATTGCATTCGTTATTTAATAAAATAAAAAAGGGAAAAAGAGGGAGCGATGCCCAAGGCATGATGAAAGGGGTGACATGCCTCAAGAAAAACCTAGATGAAGAGAACCATCTCCCATTGTGATGTGATGGCTTGTGCTCTCATGCTATTAGGGTTTGCCAAGCCTTCTCATAGTGAGACAATTTGAAAAGACCTCGATCCTGTGCCATTGGTGTGCTGCTCTTGAGTGGGGTGTAATAAGTTCTTGGGGTGACCCTTGTCAAGGTAATGTGTCTTTTTATGGATTTATGTTTCTTGATTCATTCTTCTATGTTGTGTTTTGATGTTAATTGAGCAAAAAGGTTTTTTATGGCTTGCAAGTGATAATTTTATATTGTATTAGGGTTTAATTTTATGAATTAAAGATGTATTTTAGATACTTGTAGGCATTCTAGACTCTATATAAGTAAAAGAAAGGAGAAATTTTAACTGCATATACTTGGCTAGATCACATATTCCACCTTTCATTAGTAGTAGATCTGGTTCTCTTGCTGCCATATTTTTTTTGTTTTTTCTATTTTTATTGTTTTTGAATCTGAAACTTGGGATACAATGGTTTTGTGGTCAAAGTCATGCACCTCCGAAAGATTTGTTATTTTGATTTAGGCACTGAAAAGCACTCTGCAAATTAGGGTTTTGGCTCATTGATATGGACCATAGGATGAGTTACTTTTCTTGGGCATACCATATTTTTATTTGTGGTTTTGAGAGTAGTATCTCCCTACAAAATTTAAGTCGGAGATTATGTGGGCATTGAGAGTTATGCACTCATCATTAAAAGGTGCTAGTTCTAATCCAACAGAATTCAGGAATTATGTACTCCTTTTCTTGGCATTTTTTATCCAATAATTAGTATTATTTTTGGAGGGGATCTGATTGTTATTCACCCATTTTTAAGTCTACTTTGAAACAAAAGAAAATTGATGGAGAGAGCTCTTGTAGTTTGGGAGATATGGTTTCTTTATTGAAAGGTGCTCAATTCTGTTTTCTACAATGTGGGTTGTTTGTGTAACGTCAGTGTCTCTGTTTTGTATTCATATTTAACAGAATGATTTGGGGCCCACTGAGTTTTTATATTGTGATATTGAGTCTAGTTTCAAACAAAAATGTTGAAAGGCTCCATGCAGATAGAGAGAAGGTAATTTTATTGAAGAGTGCTCATCTTGAATTTTTACAGCATGATCTGTTTTATGACATAATATTATTTGGGGCTCGCACCACGTTGTTATAATTTTGTTTTGAGTCTAGTTTTCAACAAAAAAATTTGAGTGAGAAATCCTATGTTTATTGAGAGAAAAGACCATTTTATTGAAAGGTGGTCATCCCGAGTATCAGTGGTGTGAATTAAAAAGTGACGTGAATGTCATAATTCATAGACCCATGAACTAGTATGCTTTTGGGTTCTTCATTGAGTATTTTCAGTGTTTGTGTTCATTTTTAGACACAAATCGTCGGAGAGAAATTCTTTGTAACTTGAGAGATATTGTGATTTTTCTACAATGCTCATCCTCTGTTCTGCAGTAAATCCAAAAGTGTCACATGTGAAGTCACTAATTTGTACTCCCATAGAATGGAAGGTTTTAAGGCTCATTCTAAGTTTTGTTACTTTGTTACGATAGTACTTTATGGTAATAAAATTTCAGAGAGAAATCATGCAAAATTGGGGAATTATGAAACCCTATGTGGAGGGTCCTCCGTCAGGACACTGCAGAAAATCCAAGAATTACATGACGTACTTGTGAAGTGCATCTTGGTTTCTCTTTATTTTAGACAATCAAGGGACTTGTAGAGAGACTTGGAAGCAATCTAAATCCCCAAGATCAGTGGAAAAGTCAAAGGTGTTACTTCTGAAGTGATGGCACGGATAGGAAAACTTCCTCATTATAAAGTAGGGAAAATCCAAAGGGCGAAAATCAGAAGCTTCTCTGTGCAGTTGATAACCAAAAGTGATTCTTCATTACTCGTGAGACCTGGTTCCAAGGCTACAAAGTTCATCAACAAGCAAAGCAAGAATCAAGGGAGGCCCGGTACTACACACTGTGGCTTACGGGGTCAAAAGTTATAAAATCTATCCCACTTCACATGGTTAGGTTATATAGGGAAAGATCATTCAATAATTAAAAGAGCCATATGAGTCTCACTTGACCTTTTTTTTTTCTTTTTTAGTTATGTCTTGGCTGTTTCGAGTGTAAGGGCATCAGTTGATAGATGCTACAAGCTTGAAAGATCCGGTTCTAGATACCCTTAAATATATATACCTTCTTATAATTGTGTGAGCTGCTTAAGGTAGTAAACATAAGGTAGTAAACATAAGGTATGTGATTTTAGTGATTTGATCAAGGTTCATAGCCTATGTATCAAGTACTAGAGATGGGAATGGCTCATTCAAACATGTAGCGCAAAGAAATGATGCACGTTTTTTGTATGCCTCGATATATTTTTTGTGTTGTATGTCCTCCTAGTATTGTCCTCTGACGCAGCATGCTGAATGAGATAAGGATCTCATCGTAGGCTCTCCGTGTTGCTCAGCAAGTGCGTATTTTCTTTGGATCTCAGGTTTTGATAACCATCTACATTTTGGGTCCTACTTTGTTTTGGAGAAATCATAGCTCGACTTTTATGACTCATTTCTAAATGGATAGGACATGGCTTGGTGAAATTAAAATGAATGCGATAAAAAATGATTTTTAAAAAAGATTAAATCCTTTTTCTGAAAAAAGAATTGGATAAAACAAAGGACCTTTGGTGTTGAGAAAGCTAGATTGATAGGTTATGTTCAGAGAGACCCTACAGTCTTGCGAGGTCCACTTAGTTTGTGAAAATCATGCCAAACTGCCAATTTTTGTTTCTTAAAAACATTTCTAATGAAATTATTCTAAGTCAAGAGTCTTGTTAGAAGGGAAAACATTGAGTCTTGAAATTGTTTTTATAAGATGGGAGATGTGTCACTCATAAGAGCATTGTGATTGCATCGGTTTTAGGTACCCATATATATTGACTCATGTTTTCATATAAATATTAACTACCATTTTGAGACCTGTTTGTTAGGATGCCGATTTTGTTTGGCTTCCTTGACATATGTTGTGTGGATAAGACCACTTGGTTTGTAAAGGGTTACAACCAAGAGGCAAGTGGGGTTACAACCAAGAGGCAAGTGTGTTTGAACCTTTGTTGTTGGGGAAACGTTTGAACCTTTGTTGTTGGGCAAAAGTTATTTTTGCATGAAGCTTGTTGAACAAGCTCATGGCATGCACATGAGGGCATTGAGATATGACATGGTATATGTGTTTTTTTGTTTGAGTGGGAGTTGCTGCAGTTACAACTACTTTTAGATGTTTGGATATTCAGTTATAAAGGTATTCCATTATGAACTGTCTAAGGGATCTAGATGACTTAATACTTTAGTGGGAATGCCTGCTTATGCTTGGTGCAGCTGGAACATCATACTATGACGTTGTCTACTATATAACCAGGATATGTGGTCAGGTTGTCAAGCTGCAAAAGAAGCGCATGGTTGAAAAACTTTCTCAAGCTATTGAGGACAACCCCATGCGATGAGGGTGCGTGAAGATCTGCTACCACAACAAGGTCTGTAATTTGCTTTAGTGAAAGGTCATGACTATACAAGAAGACCAAGGATCTCAAGATGGACTACTGCCACAATCGGGACGAAATCTGAGTACCAGAAATATAGGCTTTGTATCTTCCACAAAAGCTGTGATAGTGAATCCTTGATGAAAGGATCGGTTGCGTAAGAGTTCGCCAAAATATGTACAATGTAATGTGCATGAGAGGGTAAGTGAGATATGCTTGAGAGATATTGTAAGGCCTTCGAAAGCTAAGTGGGAGGTCTTGGCATTATGTGCCTATTTAAAGGCTTTATGAGAGCATCTAAAACTATGACTGTAGTAATGCGATAACTCCAGTGGGAGTATGGTATGGTGGGACCAAAGGAATGCAATTCAGATAGACCAAAGGAGGCATTTTGATGCTGTGACTCACCTGGGCTTTAACGAGCTTGGCCAGGGTTCATAGCTAAAACCCTGTAGCCCTGGGCATTTGGCACAATTGTGGAGCATTTACAGGGTCCTCCTATGATGAGGTTGGAATGATGCCTAGGGTGTTGGCCAAGGGACCCTTGTGTGCGGTTGGCTAGCTTGAGGGGTGCCAAAATCCTCATCATTGCCATCGCATGGCATATACACTATATAGTTGTTCGCGAAGCAGCCCATTGGGGTATGCCTACATGTGCGGAAGTGATGACCTCCATGCATCATTGCGATTGTGTGTGAAGGTCTGTGTAACCTATACTTGTACCTTGGGGGGGGGAGGGGGGGGGGGGGGGGGGGGTCTAAAATTGTGTTCTCATTTATTGGTTGACTTTGATGGACAATATCATGAAACCCTGCGATGGGCTATGGGTCATGGGTATTGTTACGTCAGTTTAAGAAGATGCCTGTAGTACATCGCAGGATGAATTCTCATATTTCTTGACCTGAGAAGACCTTCTTATTTTTGTGTTTTTGTTCCTATCAAATGACAGCTTCTCTATGAGCTTATTTATCTGACGAGTCATTTCATTCTCACTCTTCTATTTGATGATAAAATGTGGAGATCTCCTTGGGCATTCTACTAGTCATCCAATATTTATGGATTCATGAGCATCATATGTGTGTGTGCACGTGCACAAGTGTCTGCATATGTGTGGGTGTGTGCATGCACGTTTGTCTGTGTTGCATGTGCATGTGTGCATGCAGACGTATGTGCGTGTGCGCATGCATGTATGTGTGAAAAGATGACTTAATAGAGCTTTTTCGTTGATGTTATTTGCATGCTTATCTGTAATTGTGTTTATTGCATGCACAAATCTGATTCCTAGGACTTGTAAATCGTCAAATGTGAAGTGTGACAGATTTGTTGTTTGAGCAGGTCATTGCCTTCACCGGAGGATCTCTCTTTCTTGCGTTTGCTTTGGTCACATTAATCGATATATTGACTTAAACTTTTGGATATTTGCTACTCCAAGATAAATGTTAACCCAAGAACAATGTGAAACCTCAAATTTCTCTTGTTTTCTTAGAAACTAAAGGGCTTTCATGTGTGGTTATACCTTGAAATTTCATTTCTCCTCGTGCCTACGTATCGCAATAATAGAAATTCATTTGTCCATCTACCCAAACATCATCCCTCCGTACATTCACCAAGCAATTACCATTAGAGAGTACATCTACCCCCGTATATCATCGCTCCATACATTAACCAAGTGACTACCTTTAGGTCCCTTTGGTTCCTAGGATTTAGATTTTCAGGAGTCACTTTTTCTTGAAAATGCGACCCAATTACGTTTGCTTCGCTTAGAATTGACATTGCTGTTAGAATTGAGATTTTTGTGGATTCCAAAATACTCATTTTAAGCCTAAATTTTTGAAATGTCAATTCTACTAAAATAGGTGGAATTGACATTTCATGGAAACGACCTATTTTTTTCATGGACCTGTCACTATATCAAAATTTAGAGAGAAAATGTATTAAAATTTTAGAAAAAGAAACTATATCAAATTTTAAAGAGAGAGCACATAAAATGTTTTAGAGAGAAAATACATGAAATTTGTTAAGAGTGAAACTATCTCAAATTTTTAGAGAGAGAAAGTATTTCAAATTTAAAGTTTTAAAAAGAGCCTCTTAAAATTTTAGAGGCAGTGAGTATCTTAATATTTGAGATAGATTAAATTTTAGAGAGAGGAACTGCTTAAATTTTTTATAGAGAAATATGTCAAACTTTTAGAGAGTGAAATTATATCAAATTTTAAGTTTTGGAGAGTATATTAAAATTTTAGATATAGAAACTATATCAAATTTTAAGAAGAGAAACTACTCGAAAATATTTAGATGGAGAAAGTATCTCAAATTTGAAGTTTTAGAGAGAGAGAGACTATTAAATTGTTGGTAGAGCACGTAGAATTTTTAAAGAGATTTTAAAAATTTTTTGATAGAGAAATTATTTCAAATTTTAAGTTTTAGAGAGAAAAGTAGCATATTAGAATTTTAGGGAGAGTAATTATATCATAGTTTTGAAAGAGAAACTACTTGAAAGTTTTTAGAGAAAGAAACTATCTCAAATTTTTTTTAACTATATCAAATTTTAAGTTTTAGAGAGAGAAAGTATCTCAAAATTTTATAGAGAGAAAATAGATTGAATTTTAGAGAGAGAGTATCTAAATTTTTTAGAGAGAAACTATCTCAAAATTTTTAGAGAGAAACTATTTCAAAGTTTAAGTTTTTGAAAGAGAATGTATATTAAATTTTTTGATAATAAACTATATTAAAATTTAGAGAGAAATTATCTCAAAATTTTTAAAAAGAAAGACTATTCCAAATTTTGAGTTTTACGAGGGGAAAGTATATCAAATTTTATTACCAAACAATGGACATGAAAATGACCGTAAAGAGTCAATGAATTTTGTACTATATATCCAAACAAGAGATTTGAAGAATCGGTGACAATGTGAGAGAGAGAGGATTTACATTTACAGAAGAAAGATATTCGGCAATCTAAATAATGAATTTGTATTTTGCTGATTTTTATCAGATGCAATCCAAACAGCATAGACCAGATTTCAGAAACTGTTAGTTCTAGTAAATACCAATTCCAATATTAACTTTTCCATAGGAATGAAAAATCTAAAGAGCCAAACGGGATTTCAGAAACTATTAATTCTAGTAAATACCAATTCCAGGATTAACTTTTCCATAGGAATGAAAAATCTAGTGAACCAAGCGGGGCTCTTAGATACATGTCTAAATAATACAAATTTCGTGCAAGTTTTTGCCGTCAGTCCATCTACCATCCATCATCCCTCCATACATTCACCAAGCAACCACTTATCCATTATTAAGCCATTCGTTCCTTAAACCATCCAACCATTCGTTGACCATCCATCCAATGCATCATCCAACCATCCACCTACTAATAAATCGAACAATTTACCCTCCCACATCCATCTATCCATCCATTAGTGTATCATCTGACCATAAAGGCATGACCTAATAAAAACGTTCGCAGTCATAACATAATTTTATATTATATTGTATAATATAATGACATTAAAAATTAAAAAAATTAACAATAATAAAAAAAAAACTTAGGAAAAGGTAATTTAGAAATTATAATATGTTGAAGTAGAATCATAAATTTATAGGTTAGGTTTATATTAGACCATATCATATTATATTATCTATAACTTTGTTGCTCTATATAAAAATTTCTCGGATTTTCTATTCATGTGGGTACGTATTGCACATGTGATTTATTACATTAAAACTACTTGTAAATAATAAAATTCTATTTTTTCTCATAAAAATGAGTTGTCTAATAATTTTAAAATACACTACAAATTTTATTTTAAAATTACTATGAAAAACACTTATTAAATTAAAAAGGAGCTTCTTTACAAATAAATATATTTTTAAATATTCTAATGAATATAGTTTTATACTAGCTTAAAACAAAATAATGTGTAATTCTTAAAATTGATATTTTTTTAAAAAAACTTCCTTCATGGCTATTGCCCCTGACGACCTAAAAGAATAATAGGCGCTATATCATTTATCATTACATCGACTTTTGCAAGGTACACCACCTCATGTGAACCCCAAAAGTTCAATCATATATACTGAAATTCATGAAACTTCAATTGAATTAAAAATTGCATATATTATATATAGTTATTTATTGATTCAAAAGATGTACCTATGGGATAGGGATTGAGGAATAAGATTTCACACACCACACTCACTATATATAGTATATATTACACATTATATAATATATAATTTTTTTATTAAAAATAGAGAGAAGATAACATCAACCATATAATCTTATATTATATCATATAATAACAAGAAAATTTAACATATTTAAATCTTTTTAAATAGGTAAAATAAAAGAATTAATATATTGATTTACAAATTTCTAGGTTAATATTATATGAGAAAGTATAGAATGAAACTATTTACCTTTGATACAAGGTGACCACATAAATCTTGATCAGTGGATGTGACATTGGATGGTTGCAATTATTCTATTAACCAAGCTCAAACTTCAAGTTTGGTGCTCTATTCATTTAATCATTTCTCAGATTTTCTACTCCTGTAGGTACAAACTGCACATGTGATTTATTAAAATAAAATGAATTATACTGTTTTAAAACAAAATAATGTATATTTTAAAAATTGATTCTTTTTTATGAAATAAAATATTAAATTCAAAGGTTACTATTATATTATACTATATCATATTATATTATCTATAACTTTGTTTCTCTATTCATATAATTTTTTCTCGGATTTTCTGCTCATGTGGGTACGTGCCGTCACATGTGATTTATTACATTAAAAGTACTAGTAAATAATAAAATTTTACTCTCTTTTTTTAAAAATTGCTTGATAATTTAGAAATACACTTTAAATTTTAGTTTAAAAAGAGCTCCTATTACAATCACGAGTTTCTTTAAAAATAAATATACTTCTAAATTTTGAACGAGAGTAGTCCCTCTAGAGAGAAAAAGAGTTAAAAGAGAGGGATTGCTTTAGTGAGAGAAGACAATAGAGGGCATTTAAGAGAGTTGAGGGACTCTCATTGAGAGAGAGAAAGAGAGGTGAGGGAATCCAGTTTTAGAAATATACTTTAATTTTCATTTAAATGGAAAAAATTTTCAATTTTCATAAATTTCGTTTATACCCTTTTTTTTCAATTTTGACGTTTCTTTTATCAAAATACCTTTTATGGTACTCATATGATAATGACTACCGCATTACGGTACATTATAATAGGGCCTTCATGATAATACGACTACCTAAAACTATTTTGGTAAAACAAAATGTCAAAATGGAGAAAAAAAAGTGTAGATAAGGTTTATGAAAGTTGATTTTTTTTCCAATTAAACAAAAATTAAAATATATTTCTGATAATTTCTCAAAATCAAACTGCAGTTTTGAGAATCCCACTCTTCCCCCTATTTCTACGCACACGTTGAGTTTGAGTTCAGTCACCGTTTAGACAACCACTAAAAACCAGGGGCCACAAGAGAGAAAAACCAGGCCATAGCCCCATCACTCTCGAGCTCCTTCCTCACTATAAACCTTAAAGTTTATCAGTTCCTACTTCTCAGATCTATGCATTCAGGGGATATTCCCTTGATTATGGCAGTCCTAGCTCGACGAGGTGATTTGACAGTGCATTTGAGGTTTGAGCTGTAATGTCTTCAGAAGCTCCATGATTTTGCTTGATTAGCATAGTATTTGACCATAAATGCACGGCCCAAAAAAACATTCGCAAGCATAATATAATTTTATATTATGTTGTATGATGCAATGACATTACAAATTTTAAAAAAGAAAAATTTGACTTAGAACCCTATTTTTTTATATTATTCCATGATAGACTTTCTTTCTGTTTTTTTTCAAACACCATAAGGTAACCTCTAAAGATTTTACAGCACCCCTTCATCTCTTATCTCCCGCTTTTATTGATTTTTGACCATAAAAATTAGCCCCAACAAATATTTTTATTCTATTTCAACCCAATTTTTTTTTTAATCGTTTTTTTTCCTTTCTACCAATTTAAAATTTTTTTTGGGTTGAAATGGTATAAAAAGATTTTTTGGAGTTAATTTTTATGATCAAAAGTCAATAAAAGAGGGAGATAAAAGATTAGAGGGTATGGTGAAATTTTTAGGGGTTTTTTTATGCCGCTTGAAAAAAAAACAGAAGGAGGGTCTACCATGAAATAATATGAGAAATTAGGGTTCTTTACAAAATTTTCCCTTAAAAAAATAAAATAATGAAAGAAATAAAGAAAACTTAGAAAAATATAATTTAGAAATTATAATATATTAAAATAAAATATTAAATTCATAGGTTACTAATATATTTAATTATCCTTAGTTTCTGCAACATAGTTGCAAATACTTACAAACTTAGGGGTCGTTTGGATCCTAGGGTATTCAAAACCATGTTTTATATACCCAGGTATCTTGCGTAAAATCATGTTTGGCAATTTTTTGGATATGTAATCATGTTTTATGTGACCAAGAAAGAGGGCCAGAATTTGGGTATACAAAACTAAAAAAAAAATTTAGTTATCAAAAACATTCTTTTGTGCGAGCATGAAAGATGTATTAACAAAACTGATGCAGCCATGCCCCTTCGTGACTGGCCAAAGAACGGCCGCAGAACCCAAGAGGGAAAGAAAGGGCAATGACGTAATAAAGGGAAATTATTAGGGTTATTTATTAGGATTATTTTAATTATTCTTTTGTTTAGGGAGTGTGCATGTATAATTAGCACAACAAGACTTTATAATTTATATTGTGTTTATCTTGTATCGATTGTGTTAGTTTGAGGGATATAATTAGGATAAGAGTAAATTTAGAAGAGAGTTTATCTTTATCTTTATCAACTTGGGAGGTTTTTTTGGGTGAAACATGAGAGGGAAAACGTTGCTATCTAGAAGCTCAATTTTGGCATATAAATATGAGAGAGAGAAAATAGGGATATGTATAGAGAGAAGTTGTTTTATTAGTTATATTATTTTAGTCTATTTAAAAGGACATCTCCTTTCATTGTAAATCAGTCTATGAATTGAAAAAAAATTGGCCTTTTGAAAGAGATTGTTTTGAGGGTGGATTCCCTTGCATACCTTTGAGAGAAGGTATTTTTCTCTCAACATTCATTCTTTTTATTGTCAATTTTCTGGTTTTATTCTTTTCCTGCATCAATTGGTATCAGAGCGGGTTCCGATGACTTCACAAGAGACACCCCTCGATGGATTGAAGGTATTGATTGGATTAGTTCAAGCCTTAGCAGAGAGAATAGACCAATTCGTGCTTAAAGCTGCGAAAGTCAATGAGCTTGTGCAAAGGTTCGCTCAGCTTTAGGATGGAAGGAATCCGGAAACCGGCGTTGGAACTCAAGACAACAGAGATGAAAGAGGTATGCATCTTGTTGCTAACCAACCTCGGGTGGCCCGGCTAATAACAAACTCAATGAACGAATTCTTCGGTTATTGGAAAGAGAAAGAGAACCTGAAATAAAAATTGATATTCCAGAGTTCCATAGTCGATTGCATGTAGATGATTTTCTTGATTGGCTAAGTAAAGTAGAGAAAGTGTTTGAGTACAAAGATATTGCATATCACAAAAAAGTAAAATTAGTAGCCACAAAATTTTTTGGCCATGTATTGGTTTAGTGGGATGATTTGCAACAGGATCGTCTTTAACAAGGCAAGGAAAAGATTAATTCGTGGGAAAAGAATACGAAGATGCGTTGAAAATTTTTACCAGTAAATTATGACCGAACTTTGTACCAAAGGTGTCAAAACCTCAAGCAATTTTGACATCTAGGAAAAATTTACAAGAGTATGAAGATAAAAAAATAAGTCGTTACTTGAATGGGCTAAATCAAGGCATTCAGAATGAATTGGCCCTCAAAGATGTCTATAAGATGTTTGATGCTTATAATTTGACCCTCATAGCAGAGGAAATAGTTAATCCGGGCCTTGGGAAAAATAGTTTATTGACAAGAGGCTCTACTTTAATGCAGGGGCAGCAAGCTTTAACCTTTAGAAGATCACCTATAGGGCGTGGAAACTAAACCTCTCAGAATTTTTCAACTAGGCCAAACCCTAATATGGGGAGAGGTGATGTTGGGAGAGGGCTAAAATCACCTAAAACACTTCGTGATAATACTCAAATAGTGTGTTTCAAGTGCCAACAGCCTGGACATATGGCATTCAATTGCCCCTCACGTCAACCCCTTGTCAAAGTTAATTTGGCTGAAGAAAATTATAAAGAAGAAGTTGATGAAGGATACACCTATGAAAGCCAATGTGATATTGGGACGAGCCAGTCTTATGAAGGGATTGAGCCTTTCAAAGGTGAAGTTGAGGATTTATATGGAGATGAAGAGGGTGAAGTCTTAGTTGTCTAGCAAACTATGTTATCAACCCCAATACCTAACGAGGATGAAAAGTGGGTGCGACATAATATTTTTCAAACAATTTACACATCAGAAGGCAACTTATGCACAATATTAATTGCTGGTGGGAGCGGTGAAAATATTGTGTCTAAAGAGATGGGGGCTAAACTTCAATTGAAGGAACATAAGCATCCACACCCATATCACATCCAATGGTTCAAGAAAGGAGGTGAGGTTGTGAGGTACCAGTTCTTACTCGTTGTTTAATAATCTCTTTTTCCGGTTGTGCTAATTATAAAGATAACCTATAGATGCATGCCACATATTACTTGATAGACCATGGCTTTATGATCATGATATGGTGCATAAAACTAGGCCAAACACTTATTCTTTTGTTAAGAATGGTATTAATATGATACTCCACCTTATGAAGCAACTTTCTACACCCAAATCCACTAAAGAGGAGGGTTCAAAGTCACTTAATGTTCAAAAATTAAAAGGGGACAACAAGGATATGGATGTGATTTATGTATTGGTTAATTCTGCACTGACTGCAATCCTTAGGTCTTTTGAACTTCTACTTGATAAGTATAAAGATTTGATGCTTGAAGAATTACCTGATGATCTTCCTTCAATGATAAATATTCAGCATCACATTGACTTGGTGCCTGGATCTAGCCTACTAAATTTGACCCATTATTGAATGTGCCCCATGAAACATGAGGAGTTGTACAGACAAGTTGTTGCTTTGCTTAAGAAGGGATTGCTTCGAGAAAGCACGTCACCATGTGCCATCCCTGCATTACTGACTCCAAGGTTTAATGGAGCCAAGGTTTTGTCAAAGATTGATTTAAGGAGTGGGTACCATCAAATTCGGATTCATCCTGAAGATGAATGAAAAACCGCATTCAAAACTTGAGATGGACTATATGAGTGGCTTGTGATGCCATTCGGCCTTTCTAATGCACCAAGCACATTCATGCGCTTAATGACTAAGGTACTTCGTCCTTTTATTGGCAAATTTGTTGTGGTTTGTTTTGATGATATCTTGGTTGTTAGCGCTAACCCACATGATCATCTTAACCACTTGGAACGAGTTTTTGATGTGCTAAGAAAGAAATCACTTATTGTGAATTTGAAAAAATGCTCATTTATGAGAAACAATATTGTCTTTATGGGGTATGTTGTTTCATTTGAGGGAATTAAGGTGGATTAAGAAAAAGTTAAAGCCACAGCTGAGTGGCCGGTGCCAAAGTCACTCACTCAGGTGCGTTCTTTTCATGGCCTAGTGACCTTTTATCGTCGATTTATCAGAAATTTCAGCACTCTATTAACACTAGTGACTGATTGTATGAGGGCTGGAAAGTTTTCATGGAGTTCCACAGCTGAAAAGGCAGAAAGAGGAAGAAATTGAGCAAGCTTTGAAGATTGAAAGCTTTCAAACTCGAAAGGGTTCCTATCGTTAATTTCTAGTCAAATGGAAGGGCAGGCCGTACTCTGATAGCATATGGATTTCTGAGCCAGAGTTCAAAAGAGTGGATCCAGACTTATATCGCATATATGCTGAAGCCAATTCGTCGGAGTCGAGTTCTTTTCAACTGGGGGGAATGATGTAGCCATGCCCCTTCGTGACTGGGCCAAAGAAAGGTCGCAAAACCCAAGAAGAAAATAAAGGGCAATAACATAACAAGGAGAAATTATTAGGGTTATTTATTATGATTATTTTAATTATTCTTTTGTTTCGGGAGTGCGCAACGATAATTAGCAGGGCAAGACATAGGAGTTTATATTGTGTTTATCTTATATCAATTGGGTTAGTTTGAGGGATATAATTAGGATAGGGGTAAATTTAGAAGAGAGTTTATTTTTATCAACAATAACCAACTTGAGAGGTTTTTTTGGGTAAAACATGAGAGGGAAACGTGGCTATTTAGAAGCCCAATTTTGGTACATGAATATGAGAGAGAGAAAATAGGGATAGGTGTAGAGAGAAGTTTTTTTATTAATTATCTTATTTTAGTCTATTTAAAAGGACATCTTCTTTCATTGTAAAACAGTCTATGAATTGAATAAAGAAGAGATTGTTTCGGGGGTGGATTCCCTTGCAGACATTGAGAGAGAGTATTTTTCTCTCAACCTTCATTTTTTTTATTGTCAATTTTTTGGTTTTATTCTTTCCCTGCATAAAAAACTAAGAAAAAGATTGAGTTATAAAAAACATTGTTTTGTGCGAGCATGAAAGAGGGATTACAACTTGTGACAATACTATTTGACGCACCAAAGCAACTCACTTTATTAAATAGAATTAATTATGCCAAAACATCCACACAAATTACAGAGAGAAGCCACCACAAATTTAAGTTTTAGAGAGAGAAAGTATCTTAAATTTTTTTTAAAAGAAACTATATTAAAGTTCAAGTTTTAGAGAGAGAAAGTCTCTTAAAATTTTAGAGAGAGAAACTATATTTTAGAGAGAAATTACCTAAAAAATTTAGAGAGAGAACCCTTGTCATAAACTTTGGAGAGAAATTATATCAAATTATAAATTTTAGATGAATAAAGTATCAAATTTTTTTAAAGAGATAAAAAATATCAAATTCTAGAGAGAGAAACTATCTGAATTTTTTAGAGATAAACAATTTCAAGAATTTTAGAAAGCAAAACTATATCAAATTTGAATTTTTAGAGAGAGAAAATATTTTAAAACTTTAGAGAGAGTAACAAATCAAATTTTAGAATTTTTAGAGAGAGAAAATATTTTAAAACTTTAGAGAGAGTAACAAATCAAATTTTAGAGAGAGAAATAACTCGAAATTTTTTTAAGAGAGAAACTATATCAAAATTTTTAGAGAGAGAAGTATATCAAATTTTATGTTTTATATAGAGAAAGCCTCTTAAATTTAAGAGAGAAAAATTATATCAAATTTTAGATAGAGAAACTACCCGAAATATTTAGATAGAGAAATTATCTTAAAATGTCTGAGAGAGAAACTATCTCAAATTTCAAGTGTTAGAGAGAAAACAAATCTTTAAATTTTATAGACAAAAACTATATCAAATTTTAGAGAGAGAAACTACTCAAAATATTTAGAGAGAGAAATTACTTGAAATTTTTTAGAGAGAGAAACTATATCAAATTTCAAGCTTTAGAGAAAGTATTGTAAAATTTTAGAGAGTGAAAATATATCAAATTTTAGTGAGAGAAACTATCTAAAATTTTTAAAGAGATAAATATCTGAAAATTTTTAGTGAGAGAAACTATCTCAAAATTTTTAGAAAGAGAAAATATCTTAAATTTCAAGTTCTAGAGAGAGAAAGTATCTTAAAATTTTAGCGAGAGAAAATACCTAATTTTTTTGAGGAAAAACTATTTCAAAATTTTTAAAGAAAAAATTTCTCAAATAGAGAGATAGAGTATCTTAAAATTTTAGAGGGAGAAATTTCCAAATTTTTTTAGAGAATAACTATCTTAAAACTTTTAGAGAAAGAAACTATATCAAATTTTAAGTTTTCGAGAGAGAAACTACATCAAAATTTAGAGAGAGAAACAACCTGAAACGTTTTAGAGAGAGAACTACCTCAAAAATTTTAGAGAGAAATTATATCAAATTTTAAGTTTTAAAGAAAAATTATATCAAATTTTAAGTTTTAGAGACAAAGTACTTTAGAGAGTGAAACTATATCAAGTTTTAGACAGAGATTAGACAAACTATCTCAAACTTTTTAAAGAAACTTTCTCAAATTTCAAGTTTTAGAGGGAGAAACCAGTTCAAAATATTTGGAAAAAAAGTATATCAAATTTAAAGTTTCAATTAGTTTTCTCTCTAACAATATTGAGATAGTTTCTCTATTTAAATTTTTTTAGGGAGTTTCTCTATCTAAAATTTGGTATAGTTTCTCTCTCTAAAATTTTGGTAAAAGTTTTTATAATGGGAAATTTTTTTATATGTATTGTTGCATACCAAATATGTGTATCGTAATAAAAATATTTTTCACGAAAATGTTTCATAGCTACCAAATGTGTCCTAAATAGTGTAAATCCAAATTACGCAAATAGATGACCCAAACGAGGGATTTGCCTAACCTAAATATTATCTACAAAATATCCAAACAGTCATTTCTCAATAACCAAGTTTTGGCATAAGCAGGGTTTGCATAACCATGTTATAATCCAAAACATGGTTTCGTTTACCCTAAGATCCAAAAAAGCCCTTAAAACTCCAAATCCAAAGAAAGTCGCATAAAACACCCCTCTGGAAAAAGCTATCTAGGTACGGTTGGTTCCAAACATAGGCCTAGGTCGCTGGAGATAGAGAATGTTTTAAAAAGGTGCAAAACTTATTTAATTGTTACCGCTATAATTTTCTCTCCAGAGAGACTACATGTCTTGAATATCGAAGAAATAATTTCGTAAATTACGCTTAAATCTGAGGTTACAACAAATGCCCATGGTGGCAGCCCCCTTTCGAAGTTGAACTCAACTACTGCTGTTTTTAGGAATACGTTAACATTTGTATTGCATATGAAACAAAAGTACAAAAGGTAGAGAAATTTTTTTAAGATTCTTAATATATTCTATATAAATAACAAGGAAAGGGTTGCCCTCCCTCATGGAACTGATGGCCTCGTGAATGCCATAAGCCACAAAATCATTATGAGAGTTCAATTGGTGACTGATTAAGTCCCATTCCTTAAAAAAGGAAGATGAGACATCTTTACAAAACTTGAGAAGTTCTTGACTTGAAGCAGAGTCCAGACAATTCCTTGACTCGAGGTCTCATAAAAAAAAAAAAAACAAAAATTGCTCTTTCTATGTTCACCATGTGTCAATGTCCGACTCCATTTCTTCTACAGAATCACTTCGACTCGGCCCATCTCTTTTGTCTATGTCCATTTTTACAGCTTTGATGGAAAAGGAATGTGCCGCTGATAATTTAGAAGAAGAGTTAATTACGTATGCACCTATATAAGTAGGGAAAATATAGTATGCTCTCTTTATATGCGAATATTACATTCAAGGTCGGTTCACACGATTTTTTTTTGACGAAATTACCCTTCGGTCAAAAGATGCCATTCTCTGACCTGCCTTTTTTTTTTTTTTTTTTCAAAAGTTAAGTTGCGGTCCAAGGATGAAATTCTTGGACTGTTTTTTTTTTTCAAAAATTAAGTTGCGATCCAAAGTTGAAATTCTCAGACCAAAACTTAAATTTTGAAAAAAAAACTTAAAAGTGGTTCGGGGATGCTATCCCCGGACCCTTTTTTTTTTTTTTTCAAAACTTAAGTTGCCGGCTGAGAATTTCAACCTCGGATCGAAAGTTAACTCTTTTTTTTTTTAAAAAAAAAAAGTGGTCCAAAAATGAAAAAAAAAGTAGAGGATGACATCCTCAGATTGAGAGTAATTTTATCAAAAAAAAAAAATTACGTTGACCAACTTTGATTTTAATTTTTGGATATAAAAAAAACAACTCATATTTTTCTAACTTATTTAAGATCCGTACGTAAATAACTGTCAGAAGAATAAATAACGTCGGTCCATAAATATTGTACAAATTTGGATGGCTGCTCATGTCTGAAGCATGGGTTAACTTGTTTCTTGTTTGGATTTCTCTTTTATTTTTTTTCTTTATTGAAATTGCTTTATCATTGTAACAATAGTAAGCTTAGTTCGCCTTATAATATAGACATCCTGATATGTGGCTTATGGTTTTTTGATAGTCATCAACATTGGCCGTTTGCTGAGTACTTAGGTGGTTACTCATAGTTGCATGCAGTATTAGAGGACTTTTTTTTTTTTTTTTTTGGGTGTTTGCCTGACGCGGAGTTTCATGATCATTTTTATTTATGTATGGGTTTGCTATAGCGATTCATGTAACCGTAGAGTTCCCTGTGAACATTATTTATTCCCTTTCATTTGTGAGGATGACTTTTTTTTTTTTTTTTAAATGTCAATCAAATAAAGCCAAAATACAAGGAATAAATGAAAGATGGATCCATAGGTTAAAGAGAGAATGAAGAAAGTGTTTTAAAGTAAGTGAAGGATGGATGAAGGGGTTAAAGGAGGATAGACCCGCCTTTGGTGTGGTTCTAGACTCCAGCGGAGATGAGAGAGTGGAGCAGGTGAGAGAGTAAAAGAGGCGGTCAAGAGAGTATGAGGGAGAGAGTGTAAGGGCCACAATTCGATTAAACTGGACCACTCGCGGTAGTGGAGAGAAAGAAGGAAGTCGCGAAAGATGGAAGCGTACACAGGGCGCTAAGGGCGAATGTTAGCGCCGTCTGAGTGTTTTGGCCTGGTGCCATCCATGTAGCATAAAAGCAAACACTGCGCGCAAGGGTGAAGAAATGGCAACGCCACATGTGAACAAGGGGTTATCGCCGCGAGAGTGAGAAGAGTATCGCCGCGCATGAAAGGCGTAAGAGGCATCGCCATGAGCGTATCGTCGGCGGACATATCGTCGGCAGACATATCGCCGCGGGCGTATTGCGGTCTGAGGCATCGCCGCGCGTGGGAGCTTAACGCCGTCAGTGACGAAGGAGCATAAAAGAGAAAGGAAGAGGCAGCGCTGCAAGAGTGCATGACCAACGCCGAGTGGAAGACACGAGCATCGCCACGAGCGTCATTGCCATGTGGGTAACGCCGCGTGCGACCAGAGGGTAACGCTGCACACATTCAACCACCGTGTACGATCGCCAACAGGGTCAGCATTGCGCCTTTTTTGTCAGAGATGCACCGTGCGGCTGACGCCCACTACAGTTTTCTTCCCCACCTACTGTGATGTCAACCACAGTGGGCTTCACCAACTCCCACCAACCCTCACCTACCCCCGTGTCTTTATATAGCGCCCTCTACCCATTGCCGTGCGTGTGCCTGCACCTTAGCCGTGGGAGTGTCATTGCCGTGGGGAAACCTCTAGATCGAAGACGACTGCGTGAAGGAAGTGAGGTGCGCCGTGACCAAGTAAGTGGATCTAGTGTCGTGCTTTGAGATTTCCATGGAGAAATGCGATATGCAAAATATGAAAATGGTAGATTAGAATGCAAGGATATAGAAATGCACGGAAAATGAAAAGAATGAATGTTTATCCATCCCAATGGACTTGGAGAAATTGTGAAGGAAATCTTCTTGTCAAACTTGTTAATTCAACTTTTAAGTGGTAGGTGATTTGGTAGTAACATGTGAATACTTGTGGGAAAGGGGATTTCCAACAACTGTGAGGCCTCTTGCGTGAGCCTTCCGCTGACCAAGCGATACCCATCGAACCAGCCTCAACAATTGATAAGTATTTTTAGTTAAAGTTTGCTTCTTACACCATGTTATAATATCATGAAAATCAAAAGATATGACCCCTATGCTAGATACGTCACTGCCACAGTTGCTGTAAATTTCCAGCAGCCGTGCCTCTTTTTGGGCCTCATTTTTCGGCTGGGTAAACGACACCTGAATGCCCCAAACTTGCCACCATTGTAAATCCTTGTGAATGAACGTAAAGTTGCATGTTTTGAGATTCTCGAAGTTCCCTATAAATGTTGAATTGTGTTCGAAAGTGCATAGCCATCAATACTCATCACTATTGCTCATTTGAGGACGCATCTTGATCTTGTGAATAAAGTTTGATTTTCTCAATAAGTGAAGCATTTAACTTTCTTGCTTAGTTACAAATTGAAGAATCAAGATCTATTGACCAAGTAATGAGTGTGAATGCCACATGATAATTGCCATGTATATGCTATGGGAATGTGTGAATGATGCCTCTTAACAAAGTGTTAGGTGAAGAGTAAACGCCGCAATATTGATACGATTGATTCACAATGAAAGTTTCATGATAATTGTCAAAATTCCATTGATAATGTTCATGTGTGAATGTTATGCGATGAATTATGGAATGAATGCCTCGTTAGATTGCCATACTGATATGATGCCGTTATGATAAGAATGTGATGTATATGTCATGAGGCAAATGAATTGTCTTGGGCGAATGGAATGAGGCTTTAATGCTGACCACTATGCATTGGGACCCGAGCCCATTGGTAGTGGGTATTGTACTGTTTTACTGATGTGAATACTGACCACTACGCATTGGGACCCGAGCTCTTGGGTAGTGGATATTGGACTTATTGATAGGAACACCCATCGGTAGTGGTAGTGATGTCGGCATATTCCCTAACCTCTACAATGACGGGAACTGGTTAGGGGAGAAAGAAGGGTCGCTCCTTGTGGTTCATAAGATGAGATATGCGATTGATGGATGCCTTGTAAGGTAAAGGCCTGTTAAACCCCCAAGGTGAGCTAGGGACCATGTGCGTGAGTTGAGGGCATTCCCAAGTGGATTAACCCGCTTATCATTACCCTCCCTCCTGTACAATGGTAGAAGTCATAAGCAACGAGATTGGCTTGGCCTGATGGATAGGGCTTCCACTAGCAGAAGTAGGTGATTTAGGGAGTGAGTATGTAATGGGTAAATTGTGATTGTGATTTCTTGTAACTAGAATGACTACATGATATGTCTATAATGGACGCACTATTCTTTTGATACCATGTCTATAAATAAATGCACTACTACTTGGATATTATGTTGATAATTGATGTACTGACCTGATGACCAATATACAGGGCTATTGCACTGCCACTAATTATGTTCAGATAAATTGTTTAATTATCTTGGATAGACTTGTTGTCAATGCATAGCACTAAACTTGCTTACTGAGCTTCAAAGCTCATTCCACTCTATTTTCTCCCTGTAGATTGAAAGCGACAGGTTACAAGTTGGAGGTGTGGGCTGCAGCTGAGGACTGAGGTGACCACCTTTCTGGAGGAGCTTTAGAACCTTGTAGGTGTTGGGCTCTCAACCTTGCTTTGATTTAGTCTTGGAAATCTTGTAATTGTGGGCCTTGAAGCCTTGAACTTTATTGTACCATTTTTGGAACTATAATACAATGTAATATCTTCCTTATGAATGGGCTTGTTAAGTTTAAATTTTTTTGATTGTTTGAGGGATTATTTCCCTGGTTTGTTTGATTACAAAATTAAGGCGTTATATCTACTCCTACCTAAGTGATGAATGCCACATTGGGATCACGAACCCGCGCCCGGTCACCTTCCATATAGAAAGTTAGACATCCGGGAGCGGGGTCATGACAATTATAGTATCATAGCAGCTAGGTTAGGGTCTTTGACCTAGGGTGTTTAGGAGGGGAGTTTTTAGAATAGCTTTGGGGTAGACTAGTGACTAGATGCTCCTGTGGTTAGGTTGAAGATGCCGAGAGCTCGTATCCACAATGCGAGTTCCAGCAATGATAACACCAAAGCACTTGGAGAGTTCTATAAGACTTTGGGGGCCATGACCTAGATAATGAAAGAGTCGATGCCAGTTCAGTCCACCCCTACCCCGGAGTAGAACAATAGTATCTTGATTGAGAGGTTTAGAAGGCTAGTGCCTCCAACCTTTCCGGGGCAAGGAGGAGTAGAAAAGGCCGAATGATGAAAGAGGCAGATAGAGAAGATTCGGGAAGTGTTGCATTGCTCGGATGAGTAGAAGGTTAGACTTGGGACGTTCTTGTTAAAAAGAGAAGTCGAACACTAGTGGGATTCGGTAAAGCAAACCTGGAGGGAGTTAGGAACCGAACCCACTTGGGAGAACTTTTTGATAGCTTTTGATGAAAAATACTTTCAACACTCAGTCAGGGAAAGGAAAGAAGTAGACTTTATTGAGCTCCAACAGGAGAACATGACTGTGGAGCAATATGCCGGCAGGTTCACAAAACTCTCGAGGTATGTGCCCCACATTATAAACATCGAGGCGCAGAAGGTGGCCAAATTTGATAGGGCCTATGTCTGGATACAAGGGGTAGAGTAACGTCAGCCAACCTAAGTTCATACACCTCGATGGTAGACTTCGCCCTGAAGATTGAAAGAGACTGCGAGGACCACCGATCAAGGAAAGAAGGGAGAATAAAGGTTGCGTCGTTGGGGAGATTTGGGAAGGTGCCACGACACGTTCCAAGATGAGAAGTGAGAAGGAGGTCATATCACCTAAACCTGAGAACCAAGAAGAATCTCCTGGGTGGCACGAGTAGTGATCGACGCCCGGTTTATACTCACTGTGGGAAAGACAACCATATTGCAGAAGATTGTTTCCGGAAGAAGAATGTGTGCCTAAAGTGTGGAAAGTCGGGTCGTTGAGCCAGGGACTGCCCTATGATGAAAACGGAGGACTGCTTGAAGACCCAAGGACAAGTGTTCGCCCTCACGAAGCAAGAGGCCAAAGTGTCCACCTCAGTGATCCGAGGTACACTCTCAATCTATGGTATTAACGCTAGAGCTTAATTGACCATGGATCTTCTCACTCGTTTGTTGCACTCCATTTTGCTTGCCATTTGAACGTTGCACCTACCCACCTTAACTACACCCTAGTAGTATGCACACGAATGGGAGACTCTATTGAGACTGATAAGTATGATGTTTCTCTGGGCATGGATTGGTTGTATACCCACCATGCCACCGTCAACTGCCATGAAAAGACAGTGACTTTTAGGCGTCATGACCAAGCAGAGTTGCACTTTGAGGGCATTAGAGTTAATGTCCCTCCAAACTTTATCTCTGCCCTTTGGGCTTCTCATCTTTTGACTAAGAAATGTGTAGGGTATTTGGCTTAAGTAGTGGAAAATTGGGGTGTGCAGTCCTAGTTAGAAGAGATACCGATGGTGAAGGAGTACCCTGAGGTATTCTTTGAAGAACTGTCATCCCTACCTCAAGTAAGGGAAATTGAATTTGAGATAGATGTAGTTTTAGGCACTGTGCCCAAATCTAGGGCACTGTGTCCAAATCTAAGGCACCATATAGGATGGCCCCAGTAAAGTTGAAGGAATTAAAAGAGCAGTTGAGAGAATTGTTAGATAAGGGCTTTATCGGACCTAGCGTGTCACCTTGAGGTGCACCAGTCCTGTTTGTGAAGAAGAAAGATGGGTCCTTGAGACTATGTATTGACTATACGCAATTAAACCAAGTAACGGTAAAGAATAAGTATCCTTTTCCTAGAATTGATGGTCTCTTTGGTCAACTGCAAGGAGCCCAGGTGTTTTTCTAAGATCGATCTCTATTCAGGGTATCATCAACTTAGGGTGAAGGAAGGAGATATCACAAAGACTACCTTTAGGACTCGATACGGTCATTACGAGTTTTTTGTGATGCCATTCGGATTTACTAGTACTCCTGCCGCATTCCTGAATATGATGAATTTGGTGTTCCGACCTTTCTTAGATGACTTTGTGGTGGTCTTCATTGATGATATTCTGGTATACTCGAAAGGCTGGGAGTTACATGAGAAGCATCTAAGATTTGTTGTGCAAACTTTAAAGTCAGAAAGGTTGTTAGTTAGGTGCCTCGATCTCGCCCTTCAGATCCTTTTGAGGATCAGGCGGCACGAGTCTCGGGTTTCGGGAGAAGACTCAAGACATTTTTGAGATCGCTCTCTCGAGAACCTCGTTTGAGAATGCGGGCAGGTGTTACCAACTGGTGAGAGAGGAATTTAAAGGTGGGTTCGTGACTTACTCGGGCTGGCTCGCGTGGGCACCCTCTTAGATCATGAAGAAAGCTCCCCAATAATAAAATTGGATCGGAATCACCTCCCTTGGATTGTATTCTTCTTATTTATGTAATCACACACATATATGGAAAAGGTTATAAGACAGGTGGGTCAGACCTCATCCTTTTCCTCTTTGATGAACGTACACAAGCATGCGCATTCAAAAAAAAGAAGAGAAGAAAGATGGGCGAAAGAAGAATTCGACTGAGTGAGAGGATAGAGCTGTGACTAAGCTGGTAAGTAATTGGCTTGACATGGTTGCAAAATGGGCTCGATAACTAAGACCGACTCACATGATTACTACTAGATGTCATTACTAGTACTGACTAGCTAGGCACGATGGTCAATATGTCGTGGCAATAAAGAGGGCCAAGTAATCCTTGCACAACAACATTACGGCTAGACGACCGGACTACTGTGAGAGGCTAACCTCAATCCCTCTTAGTCGAACAAAAGAGTAGCAGAATAATGGTTATGATGAAATAAGAGAAGAAGGGAACAAAAAGGAGGAAGGAGAAGAAAGGAATAAAAGAGTATGAAAGACGAGAGGATAAAAGAGAGAGAGGGAAGGAGGATACAGTCGACGATAAGTATTGCTGATTATACTAAAAGGAAGAGAGAGAAAACACAGTTGGTGCTAGGCGTCACCGACTGTGTTAGACAGAGGAAGAGAAAGAGAACATGCGGTCGACGTTAGGCTTCACCAACTGTGTCAAAAGAAGAGGGAGAAATCTAGCTGGCGCTAGGCTTCACCGACTGTGATAGAAGAGGAGAGAAGGAGAGAACCAGTTGGCATTAGGCTTGTGCTAGTTGTGATAGAAGAGAAGCAAGAGAGAGATCGAGCTGACGCTAGGCTTCGCCAACTGCAACAGAAGAGGAGAGAGAAATTCAACTGATGCTAGGCTTCGTCGACTGTGAAAAAAGAGAGGAGAGAGAAATCCATCCGACGTTAGGCTTCACCAATTGTAATAGAAGAGAGGAGAGAGAACTATCCAGCCGATGTTAGGCTTCATCGGTTATGAAAGAAGAGAGGAGAGAGAAATATCTAGCCAACGCTAAGCTTCATCGATTGCGGTAGAAGAGAGGAGGGAGAAATATCCAATCAATGCTAAGCTTCACCGACTATGAAAAAAGAGATGGGAGAGAAATATTCAGCCAGAGCTAAGCTTCACCAATTGCAACAGAAGAGGAGAGAGAAATCCAACCGACCTTAGGCTTCGTCGACTGTGATAGAAGAGAGGAGAGAGAAATCCAACTAACGTTAAGCTTCGCTGACTGTGACAGAAGAGAGGAGAGAAAAATATCCAGTCGAAGTTAGGCTTCACCGACTTTGACAGAAGAAAAGAGAGAGAAATTCGACCGGCGTTAGGCTTCGTCGACTGTGACAAAAGAGGAGAACGAATGGAGATAGAGATGAGAAGAAGAGAGAGAAAGATATAGAGATGCAAAATAGGGGAGAGAAAGAGATAGAGATGAGAAGAACAGAGAAAGAGATAGAGATAGAGATGAGAAAGAAGGGAGGAGAAAGAAAGAGATAGAGATGAGAAAGAGGGGAGGAGAGAGAAAGAGGGGAGGAGAGAAAGAGGGGAAGAGAGAGAAAGTTACCTATCCAAAGGGTATCGACCCTTTTCTTCGCTCTCCAAGACGTACCCACAAGCTCAAGCAAAAATCAAAATTTTATTGATTGATCCAAGAAGAATGAATCTGTCTTTTGTACAATGAGGCATTGCCTGTTTATATAGAATTGGGCTAAAACGTGGGTATACACCCAAAAACTCCCTAGAATGGAAGATAATTACAATTTAATTGAATTTAAAGAAATTCTAAAAATGGGTACAATATGACTCTTTTGCCCCTGCTTAACAATGTGTGGAATTTCAGAACAGTCCCTACTGCTGTTTGAGAACTTACGTGATCTTTAGTGGCTGACCCAAGGTCGTTCTGATACCCATTTGATTGAAAGATTATTGCTTTCTTATAGGGCTCGACATGACGATCATTTTGATACCAACTTCGAGCCATGACTCATGTTTTTGAGCTATGATCATGAGACTTGAATTTTGGATGAATCTTGAAAACTTCAGATTGATTGTGTACTCGTTCCTTGATATTTCTTTGTGATTTCTTCATTGATTCACATTGAGCATGTCGTCAACAAACGTAGCTTGATTTCGTGTCCAGATGAAGATTTTGTCGTCTTGAGTTCTTAGTCAGAATCTTGACATCCGACAGTCGAAATTTACAACAATTTTGATGCCTTCGTGTCTGAAATCCAACCGTTCATCGTAGTGAGGTTCTAACTAGAGATAGCCTTGGACTTCACGCACGTAATGCAATTAGTTTTGTGCCCATCGGGTATGCGAGCGTCGTCATCTGGTTGCTCAAACGAGGCGTGTTGCTGCTGAATTTTCTGCAACTTCTTTCACAGATCAATGAATTTCATTTAGTTTTTCTCTTTGCTCAAAATTTTTCACAAGGCGTACCACATATCAAATTGGTCCTCTTGATGAGACGAACACGCTCACCAAATTTGGGAGCTATCCGACATGGAACGAGTGAGATATAAGCCTCGAAAGTGACTGTCTATGACTGTAAAATCAACCACCTTTAATGGTGTTTTGATGTACAGTGGCCACACAAGAATAGTGTGCGACGTACCCCTTTTCGATATTTTACCCATAACTTTGTCTTGGAGTGCCCGATTAAGCCGAAACTTGACCCATAGGGGTTTTCGATCGTGCTAGATCTAATGGAAACCCAAAAGGGAATTGTGAGTGAAAATGGGTGAAAAGGGTGGACATGGTTGAAAATTCATGGGTAAACGAGCCCCAAAATAAAAAGAAGTTAGTGAAAACCATCTCTACGATATCACTTCCCAAATTCAAGTGAAAATCCACACAGGATGCTTGGATCAAGAAACAGGTTGATGCAGCACTTGCCTCAACAGGCGACTTCAGCCCTCACTCAAAGAAGATAATACCTAGTGTCACAATGCCAGGACTCCAAAAATATGAGCTCTAAGGAAAATGTTCCGACAACTTGAGTCTAGTTGCAAAAGGACTCGAAAGACAGAAGACTCGCCAAGACGGCAAGACAAGTCTCATGAGGAAGAACATTATTCCTACGAGGTCACAAACATACTCTAGAAATAAATACTCCACAGGCAAGAAACTAACAAAGCTAGGGGGGAACTATCTAGAGACTTCAGCTCGCCTAGCCGGCACGCCCAGACCTTCGGGATTGGCTAATAAACTTACCCCCGACTGAACTCGGTAGACAAGACCTATACTCAGATCGTCAAAAGAAAACCTAGTGTAGCAGCAAACAACACCAACCAAAAGCAAACAAACAAAGCCAGACCAAATGGGGACAATGCCCTTCAACATGGTACTCAATTGTCAGATAGGCCTGATTCTAACTGACGAGGTCCGTAAAAAATCCTCAGCTTCAGAATCACCAATAGTCCGCACGAGGGTGAGGACATCGACAAGATCCATCAAAAAAGTCTCTTCTCCCCTAAAGTCTTCACAAACGGACCCACAAACAATGCATCCCTACGTCTGAGCATTCTAGTTATATAATTATGTGAATCTATTTAGCGTTCACATGGTCCTATGGCTAGGAAGAAAAAAAGAAAATCTGAAGGAAATTTTCCAAATGATTGTCCTTCTCGCTTCTCTTGAAGCACAACATTAGGCGAGGTAAGCTGCTTGAACGTATTTTTTAGCACCTTGATCCTTGATAGGAAGCAAGTCAATAAAGCCTGCAAAACAGTGGAAATTCTCGACAATCTCATAATGGCCTCAGAATTGGTCAAGATCTTCATCGGCACTTCAACAGACCACCTGCTAAGTTTCATCACAATCAAACATGTCTAAGGCAGTGAACACAAAGAAACAATTTCAACAAAATCGGTCTCTAGCACCCTGAAATGGAACTAGAGTCATGCTTTTGGTGAATCAAACAACTGACTGATTTTTTTTTTTTTCACGGAACTCTTTTACTCATGGTTTCATGACCATGTGCGTCCGTCATTTTTACTCATGGAGTTCCCTTGTTTAGGTATACACCATGCCAGTTATTTTTTTTATTTTTTTTTGTGAAGGCGTGTTTAAGGTTATGCCTCCTGGACCTGTGTGATATAATTTAACGTCATGCAACCTGAACGTGCACTATGGTTTAAGGTCATACAGCTGGACCGTAATGGAGATGGTTGGCAGTCTATAGAGGCCATGGGGAGAGTATGGTGGTGGTTTGACTCACTTGGGGAGATGGCATTAGGCTACCTATGAAAAATGGATGATGTATGAAATGTGAGTGGACGATGGTACCCACTAACTTACAACGAGTATGGATGGCAGGATGGTTCACCGTTTTGTAAGCTAGAGTGAGACTCATTGGGGAATGAGGTATGGTGATAAAAGGAATGAACTCATTAGGGAGGCAATGAAGGTGGTGCCCACACTAACAGGTAGGTTAGAGAAGGCGTGCATGAAAGTACACATAAAGGTGTGTGCATGAATGTGGGGGCAAGTTTATGATCATGCCTCCTGAACTTGTGCAAAGAAGTTTATCGTCATGCTACCAGGAAGTGCACTATGGTTTAAGGTCATACAGTGGGACCGTGGTTATGTATTTTAAAGTCATACAACTAGGACCATGCAATTTAAGGTCGTGCAAGTAGATCTCCATTGCAGTTTAAGGTCATATAGTTCGGACAATGGTGCTGAGCCTTTTATCGTCATGTGGCTAGGACATAGACTATGGTTTAAGGTCGTACAACTGGACCGTGGTTATGTAATTTAAAGTCATACAACTGGACTGTGCAGTTTAAGGTCGTGCAACTCGACATCTGCTACAATTTAAGGTCATATAGTTCAAACCATGGTTATGCAATTTAAAATCATACAACTAGGACCTAGGCAGTGCAGTTTAGGGTTATGCAGCATGGACCATAGCTATGCAGTTTTAAAGTCATGCAACTCTCACGATGCAGTTTAAGGTCGTGCAACTAGACCTCAGCTACAGTTTAAGGTCGTGTAGTTCAGACCATGGTTATGTAGTTTAAAGTTATACAAGTAGGTCCCGGGCTGTGCAGTTTAGGGTCATACAGCATGGACCATAGCTATACATTTTTAAAATCATGCAACTCGGACCATGCAGTTTAAGGTCGTGCAACTAGACCTCTGCTACAGTTTAAGGTCGTATAGTTTGGACCACGATTTTGAAGTTTAGAGTCATGCAACTAGGACCGTGCAGTTTAAGGTCGTGTAATTAGACCTCCACTACAGTTTAAGGTCGTATAGCTTGGACCATGCAGTTTAGCGTCGTGCATCTAGACCATTGTGTGCACGAAGCTCCATGGGGAATTGGTCTGTGGATGGTAATCTGACTCTCTGAGGATAAAATGGTCAAGACCATCCACAAATTGAGGGCTCAGATGGAAATGGTGACCTGATGAAGGATGGCCAACAAAAGCGGACTCCACTAGGGCTTAGTGGGGTAAGCATAATCCCTGGGGTGAAAGATGAGACTCTATTGAGAACAGGTAACCCGACTTCCTAGGGATAAGATAACTTGGTGTGAAACAAACCCATTGGGAATTGAAGAGGTAAGAATGACCCTAACTCAACTGGGCATGATAGGCTGCAGTATGGGTGTGACTCCTATGGGGGATGAGGGATAGCTACTGACTCCATTGGGGATGATAGGTCAAGGCTTGGGTGCAACGATCTGGGTGCAAGTCCATTGGGGATGACAAGTCACGGCTTGGGTACTACTCGACTGGGGATACTGGTAAGACATACACAGTTTTAGCCTAGAGTAGGTGACAGTAGGTTGCTGGAAATACAGTTGGCGCCAGGTGTAGCAATTATGGTTTCTCGCGAGTGCTCAATTGGTGTTGAGTTCTCAAAAACACAAATGGTGCTGGGTTGTTCAAAACTTAGCTAACGCTATGAACGACCCGTGATATCGTTTGAACACAATCGGTGATAAGTCAACCAGTGCTAAGGTCATTTGGAAACTCACCCGAAGCCAAGTCAACCAGCACTAGGGTTGTTTGGAATTCACGTGGCTCCAAGTCAACCGGCCCTTGGGTTGTTTGAAATTCACCGGGCTTAGAGTTGTTTGAAATTCACCCGGTGCCAAGTCACTTCAACAGAGTAGTCAACGCTGGGCATGGATTGATGAGAGTTACCTCGGGCCTCGGGCCTCGAGCCAAAGCTCGACACGGCTCATCATCTCTTGGCTTCCTTTAGACGCGACTAGAATTCCCAATTTGTGGGGGGCGTTTGAGGGTAGTGTTACATCATGAGGAAGAAACTAGCAGGTTAGCCTCATTGGAGGAGTCGATCTTTTGCTGTCGCGAGAAGATATGTACTTGCATAGAGAAGAAGGCCATGATAACTAGCCGTCAGCAGGATCTCAAGAGGGAGGCGCAAGGAAGCTTCAAGAAAATGATTGAAATTCGAGAGGAGATGCAGATATTGAGACAAAACTTCATGAGCCTTGAGATGGAGATGGTTCAGAGGAGGGCCATGGAGTCCTCTTTGGTTGAAGATTTGTCCGAACTCAATGGCACAATTGAGTCAGAAACTGTGGCGGTGACAGAGGAGACTCAAACTGTGGTGGAACTGAAGGGGCGTGTCCAAGGCACCAAGACTTCTCCTGCAGTGCACAGCGCAGAGATCAATAAGATGATCTATAGATTCTGAACATGTCATTTCCTCTCACCAATACTTGTAAAAGGTTTTAACTGATGAATAAAGTGCTTCTCTCTTTTGATTGACTTTGCTGCATGACTTCATTCTCTTCTTACTTTTGCTGTACCTCATGTGATTTCATTTTTTTTTTATGCCTCTCGACACTTTTATTACCCCAAGAGGCTAATACCCTAGGCCTTGTTTAGCCCCAGTGTGGGCTGCCGTAGCTTGGATAGCTGAGTCGTTGCTTTTTCTCCTCTTAATGTATGATTGGTCAAGGGCTCATAGTTCATTTTCCTCATGATTTGGTGAGCCTGGTCGCTATAGATAGTCCAGTCAGGAGGGGCCTCGGCCTCCATTAGTGGCGCATTTACCTCAATCTCATTATAGCTTTCAGTTTTCGGCACGAGCACTTTGAGATGTTTTAAAGCGATACGCATGACCTCCAATTGACTTTGGAGACTACGAACTTCTTAAGTTTGCTAGGGCATCTTGCCCTTGAGGGGAAGAAAGTTGCTCTTTATCGAATTGCTCTCCTCGTGAGAGGTCAGGGAAAAGTAGAACTTTCAATTGGTCACCGGTTTGAGGAGCATCCTTTATACCTAGAGTAACCGAATTTTGTAAAATATTTCGTGGCAGTAGTCACGCCGCTTCAGCTTTCAAGGGCACAATGGGGATATGCAAGACTTTCTGCTGGTCCGGCGTATAGGTGATCCTTGGAGCTGGGATTCTATCCCCATGGGTTGCTCAATCGCAGGAATGACCTCTGGTTCATCTTTCGGCCAAGGTGGCTCAGAATTGGGGACAGAGGGCGAAGACTCCTTTTCAAGTGAAGAAGGAATTTTTGAGGGATGATGGTTGGGATGTCAGAATGAAGAGTGGTTAGGGGTAAAATTCTACCCTGCCTTCTTCCTCTTTGAACATGTTCACCAATGCTCTCCCAACATCCTCAACATCTGCATGAGATAAAGACGCTGTCTTGATTGTAGATTTGTAACCTTCATTGTTTGGCTTCTGGGGGGACGCCAGATCCATGAAGTAATATTTAGCATCAGCATAGTGAGTTTCAGCCACAGGGAATAGTCTTTTGTCAGGATAGACCGTATGCAGTCTCCCGCCTCAGCTATACTTGAAACATTGGTGTAATGTTGATGGAACCACCCCCTGGTCATGGAGCCATGGCCGATCGAGGAGAATATCGTAGGAAGTGTCGATGTCGATTACATGAAACTGGGCTTAATCGTTCAACTCACCGATCTTAAAATGAAGGCATATCGTGCCAACTAGCCTCTGTCCTGATTGGTTGAACCTTTGAACTATGACATAGGTCGGGGTAAGATCTTCGGACCCCAACCCTAATCGAGTGAGGATCGTTCTTGGAGTAAGTTTGACTGCCGACCCTCCATCTAACATAATTCGGTTGATGGGGCATGCATGTAATTCCCCAGTAACAAAGAGAGGGCTATAATAAAACTTTTCTCCTAACTGCAAATCGTCGTCTTAAATGGTGATTGGCATACATCCTTCTAAATTCACCGGGTCCACTTCAATAGGTTCTACTTTGGTCTCGTACACTTCTGGGTTAGATAGAGCCTGAATCAAAGCCATCAGGTAATCCTTCAAGAGCATGAGGGCTTCGTAGATAATGAGGAGAGCTAGAAGCTTCCGTAGATGCACTATCACATCATATTTCACCTTTTCATGATCAGGGCCTTGTGCTCCTAGTCCTACCACTAATTTGGGTGGTATGTTGGGTTGAGGAGCAGGCTTGAGTAGAGAAGGTTTATTTTGGCCGGCTGACTGACTTGATTGTGTAGCGGGCTTGGTTTGCATGATAGAAGTTTGAGGTTTTGGAAGAGACTGAGTGTACGGGATCAAAGGGGCCCCAGAGAATTGAAGAATAGGTGGATTGTTTGAAATATTGGGATTAGGAAGGAGCATAGGGAGCTGTAAGATAGGCAGACTAGTCTTTAGATTATGGGGTAGTAGCGGACTGGGGAACTTCAAGGTGCTTGACATCTGCGGTGGAGGCTACAACGTCCTCCCTAATCTGAGATTTATCTGCTCCATGGTGGGTATTGCTCCTGAAACTTGCACCATGTGGCAAGCTCCTTGAGAATAAGAGCTTAACCCATTTGATTCTCTCAGTATCTGCTCAAAGTCAGGCTCAAGGGGCCACTGGGGTTTCATTGGCCTCGACTTCTTGTGCTTCTTTGAAGAAGGTAGCTCTGCCTTGGCTCTAGCTGCCAGGGCATCAACAACTGCTAAAAATCTTGCCGCTTGTGCCAGGGTCTTTCTCAATCACTTCTGCTGTATTATGCTTTTATTGATTCCTTCGAATTCTCGATAGAGAGCCTCGAAGTCCACACATATCAAGGTTGTACCTGCAGGGGATGTAGAAGAGAGGCAATGAGAAGCAGGAAAAGCAGGAGGAGAAGGGTTAGAAGGTGGGGGACTTTTAAGGTTGTGCCCCTCATTAAACCGATCGAGGTAGCTTTTTACATCATCACCAAGGTTGGACGGGTGCAGGGGGTCTTTTAGGTCTTTCCCCTTCTTAGACCGTTGGGGAGTACTTTTAACATCTCATTGGACATGTGTAGGGGGTCTTTTAGGTCTTTCCCTTGCTTAGACCGTTGGGGAGTGCTTTTAAAGTCGTCACCCTCATTGGACATGTGTTGAGTGGCAGATGGCATGAGAACATCTTCTTGACAGGATGAAGAAGGAAGAAGGATTGTGCCCGGGATGAAGTTCAGTAAAGTTAACGGTGGAGGAAGGGGCCTGAGAAATTCCTGCTTAACTGTGAGTTGAGCAGTCTTGTTTCTTTGGTGAGTAGCCTTGGTGCGCGTCTCTTTCTGGTTTTCTAAGGTGTCATGTGATTCGTTTTGTTGAGTTGGTGAGTAGCTCTAGCTTGGCGAACTACTTATCGCCTTAAGGACTTAAGTCCGCTTCAGCCATGGTAGACTATCTATGGCTGGGGAATCGAGGGTTCCGCAGAATCTGAATCATTAATAGGAAGGTCCTACTCTGGGAAATCTTCTTGCCCCGGTAGAGGAATGACTTGGGGATCGCTCACTGGGAGATAGTAAAACTCATGACACGCCTACATTTTCTCTGCGAATATATAGGAAACTCCTGCATTCTAACAAGTAATGGCCTTTTATATGATGGTACGGGCACCAACGATCTTCAGTCCCCTCAGCAAGACGACAAGGTTTCCTTGCCTGCTTCAGCGTGATTATGCTTTCCTGAAGCATTATAACGCAGAAGGTGTAAAGGATACCAGGCATTTCGTCTTCCTATTGGATAGTTACAGCATGGGAGGCTTCGGCTGCCCCAAAGGCATTCTTTAAGTCTTCAAGCTTTCTGAATCAGGGCCTCGATAATATCCTTCAGCGTGTAGTAGTCATCTGTAGGATGATTGATCCTCTGATGGTAGGCACAATAATTCACCTGAGTGTCAATGCCAGGTTGCTCAGAGAACTTGGTTTCTAGAAGATGGATCATATTCTGTTCCAATAATAACCGGAACAGCGCAGGGACCCAGTCCTTCTCAAAGGGATATACCTTGTTCCTATGCCTGGTGAAATGATCACCATGATCAAGGTTGGCTGGTGGGGGTACCTGATTGTATGATTGTTGTTGCTTGTCTACCTGGGGTGCTACCTTTACCGTGCTTACCCCTTTAGAGAGATCCAGAGTCTGGGAGGGAGCCTTCTTTGAATTAGTGACCATGATAGCTGCACTGATTACCCCTTTCTGTTGGCTGCCCAGTGTGTTATTCCAAGAGTTACCATTGCCTCGATTGTTTGCTGAACTTGTAGATGGTTGTTGTGTCACATCATGGTGGCGTGATATACTTTCTATGCAAACTGATTTAGAGATCAACTCTGACATGGAGGTCGGATTAGAGGCCTCGACATGTAGAGCGATCTCTGGTCGCATGTTTCGCATGCAAGTTTGGAGTGCTTCCTTCTCAGGCATAGGACTAGGATGGCAAGAAGCCAAGTTTCTCCATCTTGATATGAACTGATCCACGGGCTCATTGGGGTCTTGAGTCAAGGTGAGAAGTTCGATGGTTTGAACCTCTCTCTCGACCTCATAGAAGCATCGATATAATAGTTTCTCCATCTCCTCCCATGTATGCACTGGGTTTGGAGAAAGTTTGCCATAACAGTAAAATGCTGGGACATCGAGGATCTCAACGAACTGTCGGAGAAGAAGTCGCCTGTCTGCCGTTGTTTCTCTACATGTTGCCTGGAAGTGGGCAGTATGATGGTTCAGGGACGTGGTTCCGTTGAATATAGGAAAGTTCCCTTTCTTATAATTTGAGGGAAACGGGACCTGACGTCGCACCCTGTATTCCCAGGATTTGTTTGTTCTTTAAGCTATGGATGACCATAGCGTCAATGTCTATCGAGAGACTGGATGAGGGACAAAATTGTCTTGTGAGGTAGTGGGAGGGGGCTGCTGTAGAAGTGCACCATCAAAGTGATGTGAATTGACATCAAGGTCGATTGGCGTGCGGCGTCGTTACGATCGATCTTTTCCATCATCACACGCACCATATCCTCAAACTTGCTCATGCGCTCTTCCTGCGCCTCACCAGGCTCGCTTACAACCATTACGTTGACCGTTTCTCTATGGAGGTCAATGTTAGTGGAGACTGAGGGCCTGTGAACTTGATGGGTTGTACGTGGTAGGTCAGTAAGCAGGGGGCCAGTATGCCCTGCCTGGGCTCATGGAACTCTTCTTCAGGCTTCATCGTCTGAAGGGGGTAGAAGGTGTTCAGGTGAAGAGGGTCGTCGAAATTGATTGTTTTGACTGCCTTGGTCACCTCCCTAGTCAAAATTTGCAGACCTCTATCGTTTTTAGCCTTGAGGTTTTGATGGACCTTACGCCAAAACTGTGATCTAGGTTGCGGCGATGGTCAGCTCTTCTTGCACTACAGAGATCTGTCTCCATCAGGTGCGGCACTGGATGAGGGCCATAAGTTAGAGTCATCTTGGGCCGCGGAGGAAGAAGGACTCGATATTTCATCAGGTCATTGCCTCGAGCTCTCTTGTGGGCTCCAGAGTCCCGACCAAAGTGACGAGGCTGGTTCAGGATGATACTATTGAGGAAAACCTTCGAGTGCCAAGGCTGAAGGTGCTTGCTTGATGGAGGAGCAGGATTAAGTCATGAGAAGGTCCGAGTCAAGGGTGAGAGCGCGTTTGTGATGCCGACACGTGTGCACCCTTTGAAGAAGGATTACGGGAGACCTGGGGGTCATCCCAGGCTTGTGCCAGTGATCTGGCCTCAGAAGGTCGAGAACTACGAGCAAGTGTCTGTAAGAGAACAAGTGTAGGCCTGCCCCTTACAGGATGCGCTTGTGTGTGCAGAGTAGGAGGACGAGGAGGTCGTCTCCTGTGTACTCGGGTTGGCGTAATGATGGCGTTGCCCCGAGCAGTGAGATGCATGTGATCAACTTGCGCAGGACCTGACCTTAGAAGGTTCAATCTTGGACACAGACTCGAAGTAATATTAGGGTTGCCCCGAGGTGGGACTCGAGTGGGTAACCCACGAGCCTTGTGGTGTGTGTGAGGGGTGGAGACTGTGGGGTTTTTGCCTCGATGTGTTGAGCCTCTAAGTATAGAGACCAATGGGGCAGAAAAGTGGGGGGTAGCCTTATGGCGACCTACAGAAGGAATGACAGCTTATTTGCCTTTTATAGAAAGGGACTGGGCAGCCTCCCAACGTACCTCAGGAACACGACTGACAAGTGACTTGCGAGTGGCTGGGTGCATGCTGTGTGAGGCAACAGAAGTGCTGCCGATGCAGGGTGCCTTGGTGGAGTTTCCACCAGAGCTAGGGGATGGTGAGTGAGAGACCTTTAAGTCCCACCTCACACTGGTCCAGGTTAAGACCTGGGAGGTAGAAAAGGGGTATTTGCTCAAGAGGATGGTTGGGAGCGAATTTAAAGGAACTTGTTCCTTAGAGGCATTCTCAAATGTGGGGATAAAAAAATCCCCGATCCAGATAAATGTGTTCCACAACCCACAAGCCATAAATAAAGTGTGAAAAGTTAATGAAAGCAAATAATAAAAGAAGAAACTAGCCAAACAAGAATGATCTGACCAAGGGGTAGTAAGTCCCTCGTGGAGTCACCTAGCTGGTTAGGTGCCTCGATCTCGCCCTTCGGACCCTTTTGGGGATCGGGCGGCATGCGTCTCGGGTTTCTTGAGAAGACCCGAGATGTTTTTGAGATCGCTCTCTCAGAAACCTCGTTCGAAAACTAAGACAGTTGTTACCAGTTGATGAGAGAGGAATTTAAGGTGGGTTCGAGACTTACTCGGACTGGCTCATGTGGGTTCCCTCTTAGAACACGAAGAAGGCCCCCTAGTAATAAACTGGTTCGGAGTCGCCTCCCTTAGCTTGTATTCTTCTTGTTTTCTGTAATCACACACATATATGGCAAAGGTTATAAGACAGGTGGGTCAAACCTCACCCTTTTCCTCTTTGATGAACGTATACAAGCATGCACAGTAAAAAAGAAGAAGAGAAGAAAGACCGGGGAGAGAAGAATTTGACTGAGCTAGAGGATAGAGCGATGACTAAGCTGGTGGGTAATTAGCCTGATGTGGTAGCAAAACAGGCTCACAGGATTACTACTAGATGTAATTACTAACACAAACTAGCTAGGCAAGATGGTCAGTCTGTCGTGGAAATAAAGCGAACCAAGTAATCCTAGTAAAACAACATGATGGCTAGACGATAGGACTACCATGAGAGGCTAACCTCAATCCCTCTTAGTCGAACGAAAGACTAGCAGAATGATGATTATGATGAAATAAGAGAAGAGTATGAAAGACGAGAGGATAAAAGAGAGAGAGGGAAGGAAGATGCAGTCAACACTAAGCTTTGTCGACTGTGCTAGAAGGAAGAGAGAGAAAATACACCAGGTGTTAGGCTTCGCCAACTGCAATAAAATAAGAGAGAGAAATTCAATCGATACTAAGCTTTCCTAACTGTGACAAAAGAGAGGAGAGAGAAATATCCAGCCGGTGCTAAGCTTCACTGATTGTGATAGAAGAGAGGAGAGAGAAACATCTAACCGACACTAGACTTCACCGATTATGACAGAAGAGAGGAGAGAGAAATATCCAGTCGACACTAGGCTTCATCAACTATAATAGAAGAGGAGAGAGAAATCCAATCGACGTTAGGCTCCATTGACTGTAACAAAAGAGAGGTGACAGAAATCCAATCAGTGTTAGGCTTCATTGATTGTGATAGAAGAGAGGAGAGAGAAATATCCAGTCGGCATTAGGCTTCACCGACTGTGACAGAAGAGAAGAGAGAAATCCAGCACTAAGTTTCATCGATTGTGATAAGAGAGGAGAGAGAATTTTAGCCGACGATAGATTTTGCTGATTGTGACAAAAGAGGAGACGATAGAGATAGAGATGAGAAGAAGAGAGAGAAAGAGATAGAGATGAGAACGAGGGGAGAGAAAATGATAGAGATGAGAAGAAGAGAGAGAAATAGATAGAGATAGAGACGAGAAAGAAGGGAGGAGAAAGAAAGAGATAGAGATGGGAAAGAGGGGAGGAGAGAGAAAGATAGATGAGAGAGAAAGAGGAGAGGAGAGAGAAAGATGGGAGGAGAGAGAAATTTACCTGCTTGAAAGGTACTGGCCCTTTTCTTCTCTCTCATCTCTCTCTCTCTCTCTCTCTCCAAAATGTACCCACAATGTCAAGCAAAAATCAGAATTTTATTGATTGATCCAAGAAGAATGAATCCGTCCTTTGTCTAATGAGGCATTGCCTGTTATATAGAATTGGGCTAAAATGTAAGGGGATGCTAAAAAACTACCTAGAATTGAAGATAATTACAATTTAATTGAATTTAAAGAAATTCCAAAAATGGGTGCAAGAGGACTGTTTTGCCCCTGCATAACAATGTGTGGAAATCCAGAACATCCCTTGTTGCTGCCGAAGAAATTGTGCGATCTTTCATGGCTAACCTGAGGTCGTTTTGATGCACATTTGATTGAAATATTATTGTTTTCTTGTAGGGCTTGGCATGTCGATCCTTTTGATACCAACTTCGAGCCATGAATCATGTTTTTGAGCCATGATCATGAGACTTGAATTTTGGATGAATCTTGAAATCTTCGGATCAATTGTGTGCTCGTTTCTTGATGTTTCTTCATGATTTCTTCATTGAATCACACTGAGCATGCTGCCATGATCACGTTGCAACAAATGTAGCTTGATTTCGTGTCCAGATGAAGATTTTGTCGTCTTGAATGTTTGGCCGAAATCTTGACATTCGATGGCCGGAATTTACAGCAGTTGTGACACCTTCGTGTGTAAAATCTAACCGTTCATCGTACGCAAGGTTCGGACCAGAGATAGCCTCAGACCTCATGCACATAATGCAATTGGTTTTTGTGCTGATCGGGTATGTGAGCGTTGTGATCTGGCTACTCGAACTAGGTGTGCTACTGCTGAATTTTTTGCAACTTCTTTCACAGATCAACAAATTTCATTTAGTTTTTCTCTCTGCTTGAACTTCATCACGGGGCATACCACATATCGAATTAGTCGTCTTGATTAGACGAACACGCTAACAAAATTTTGTAGCGATCCGACGTAGAACGAGTGAGATATAGGCCCTGAAAGTGACTGCCCGTGACTTAAAAACAACCACCTTTAATGGTGTTTTGATATAGAGTGGCCACACGAGAGTTGTGCGTGGCCTACCCCTTTTCGGTATTTTACCCATAACTTTGTCTTGGAGTGCACGATTAAGCCTAAACTTGACTCATAGGGTTTTCTACTATGCGGGATCTAATGACGGTGGTCCCACAACTATTTGACCAACCAAAAGTATGGATCTAGTTAAGGGTCCATTTCAGGGTACTAGAGACCGATGTTTTTGAAATTGTTTCTTTGTGTTCACTACTTTAGACATGTCTGATCACGATAAAACATGATAGGTGGTCTTTTGAAGTGCTGATGAAGATCTTGACCAATTCTGGGGCCATTTTGAAACTATCGAGAACTATTTTGTAGGCTTTATTGACCTGCTTCCTATCAGGGACCAAGGTGCTGAAAAATATGTTCAAACAGTTGTATGCTAAATTAAGTAAGAGTGAGTTTTGGCTTCCCAGCGTGACCTTCCTGGGACACATTATTTATAAGGATGGGATCACGATCTCCAAAGTTGAGGCCATGCTTAAATCGGAGAAACCGGCAAATGTGACTGAAACTCGTAGTTTCTTGGGTTAGCCAGATACTACAGGCGCTTTATAAAGGGATTCTCAAGGATATCTCTTCCCCTAACTGGGCTGACCTAGAAGAACGTAAAATTTATGTGGTTAGAAGATTGTGAAAGAAGTTTCCAAAAACTTAAGAAGACTAACCACTATCTCGATCTTGGCACTACCTGAGGGAAATGAAGATTTCGTGATTTATACTGATGCATCCCATAAAGGGCTCGGGGGTGTACTAATGCAGAGATGTAAGGTAATTGCTTATGCCTTCAGGCAGTTAAAGCCATACGAGCAGAACTATCCCACTCATGATTTGGAACTCGCAGCAGTAATATTTGCACTGATAGAGACACTACCTCTATGGGGCCCAATTTAAGGTGTTTACGAACCACAAGAGCCTCAGGTACTTATTTTCTCAAAAGAGTTAAACATGAGGCAAAGAAGATGGATGGATGTACTGAATGACTATAATTGCACAATAGAATACCATCCAGGCAAGACTAATGTAGTAGCCGATGCCTTAAGTTGGAAAGTTGTGGTCTCGATAACACATTTGATGATGTGAGAAATGAAGTTGTTGGAGGAAGTGGTAGAGTGGCACCCATCTCAACCTCTCGGTGAAGAGAGTAAAGTACTGTCCTACTCTTCTGACAAGTCAGAGCAGCTCAGAAAGAAGATACCCACCTGATGAAAATCCTCGAGGAACTGAAGATAGAAGGGAAAGAGGATTTTTCTATAGGTAGTGATGGACTGTTAAGGTTTAAAGGCCGAATATGTGTTCCCAATGAAGAAAGTGTAAAAAGGCCCGTTCTGAAGGAAGCACACCACTCTCGCTACACGATACATCCTGGGGTTACGAAGATGTACCAGGATTGAAAAAGAGCCTTCTGGTGGAATAATATGAAGTGAGATGTGGCGCAATTTGTGGCTAAATGTCTAACGTGCTTATAGGTGAAGGCCGAGCATCAGAAACCTGTTGGACTATTGCAACCGTTGCTTATACCGGAGTGGAAATGGGAACACATCGCTATGGACTTTGTCTCTGCGTTACCAAGATCAAGTGCAAGGCATGATAATATCTGGGTCATGGTGGACCGACTAACTAAGGCTATTCACTTCTTAAGAGTTTGCATGACTTATACATTTGACAAGTTGGCCCAACTATACATACGAGAAATTGTGAGACTTCATGGAATTCCTATCAGCATTGTATCAAACAGGGACCCCAGGTTCACTTTTAGGTTTTGAGAAAGTTTACAATCAGCCCTGGGAACCGAGCTTACTTTTAGCACCGCCTTTCACCCCTAAACATACGGACAATCAGAAATAACCATCCAAACTTTGGAAAACATGTTGAGAGCAGGTGTGACTGATTTTAGGGGGAGCTGCGAAGACCATCTGCCTCTGGTAGAGTTTGCTTACAACAATAGCTTCCAAGCCAGCATCCCGATGGCACCTTACAAGGCCCTCTATGGGAGAAAATGTAGATCGCCCATATGTTGGGAAGAAGTGGGCGAAATAAAATTACTGAGGCTTGAAATAGTTCAGCTAACATCAGACAAGATTTCTTTGATTAGAGAACGGCTCAAGACAGCCCAAAGTCAGCCAAAGAGTTATGCTGATAATCACAAGAGAGACCTCAAATTTGAGGTGGGAGACTGCATCTTCCTGAAGGTATCACTGACCATGGGCAATACAAGGTTTCTAAGAAAGGGAAACTAAGCCCACAATTCATAGGGCCTTCTGAGATTCTGGAGAGGATCGGGAGCGTAGCATACCGACTTGCCTTACAACATGAATTGGCCAACTTGCACAGTGTCTTTCATGTGTCCTTACTGAGAAAATATCAGCCCAACCTATCCCATATTTTAGAGTACAAACCGATCCCACTCAAGGAAGACCTAACCTATGTTGAATGACCAATCGAGATATTGGACAGGAGAGTGCAAGCATTACGTAATAAAGAAATTCCCTTAGTCTGAGGACAATGGCAATATCGCATAAGGGAAGAATCAATGTGGGAGTGGGAGGATGAAATTAAGGAGAAATACCCCCACCTCTTTGATTTATGATTTTGGGGACAAAATCCTTTTTAAGAGGGGGATGATGTAAAGGCTACAATTCGATTGAACAGGACCACTTGCAGCAATGGAGAGAAAGAAGGAAGTCATGAAATATGGAAGCATATGCTTGATGCTAAGGGAGAAGGTTAGCGCCGTCGGGGTGTTTTGGCCCTGTGCCATCCATGTAGAATAAAAGCAAATGCCACGTGCAAGGGTGAAGAAATGGCAACCCCGCGTGGGAACAAAGGGTATCGTTGCGAGCACGAGAAGAGTATCGCTGCGCGTAAAAGGTGTAAGCAGCATCACCGTGAGCATATCACCGACGGGCGTGTCGCCGCCGGTGTATTGCCATCTGAGGCATCGCTGCGCATGGGAGCTTAACGTCGTCAGTGATGAAGGAGAAGAAAAGAGAAAGGAAGAGGCAGCACTGCATGAGTGCATGACCAATGCCGAGTGGAAGACATGAGCATCTCCGCGACCGCCACTACTGTGTGGGTAATGCTGCGTGAGACTAGAGGGTAACGCCGCACGCGTTCAACCACCGTGTATGATCACCGACAGGGTCAACGCTATGCCGTTTTTGTCAGAGACGTGCCATGCGGCTGATGCCTGCTACAGTTTTCTTCCCCACCTACCGCGATGTCCGCCACAATGGGCTTCACCAACTCTCACCAACCCTCACCTACCCCCGCGTCTTTATATAGCGCCCTCTACCCATCACCGTGTGCATGCCTTCACCTTACCTATGGGAGTGTCATCACCGTCGGGAGACCTCTAGATCGACGACGACTGTGTGAAGGAAGTGAGGAGCACCATGACCAAGTAAGTGAATCTAGTGCCGTGCCTTGACATTTCATGGAGAAATGCGATATACAAAATATGAAAATGGTAGATTAGAATGCAAGGATGTAGAACTACAAGGAAAATGAAAAGAATGAACTTTTATCCATCCAATGGACTTGGAGAAATTGTGAAGGAAATCTTCTTGTCAAACTGGCTAATTCAACTTGTAAATGGTAGGTGATATGGTAGTAACATGTGAATAATTGTGGGAAAGGGGATTTCCAGCAATTGGGAGGGCTCTTGCATGTGCCTTCTGCTGACCAAGCAGCCGTTTGTGCCAGAATCAGCCTCAACAATTGATATGCATGTCTAGTTAAAGTTTGCTTCTTACACCATGTTATAATATCATGAAAATAAAAAGATATGGCCTTGCTGAAAATTTCCAGCAACCGTGCCTCTTTTTGGGCCTGGTAAATGACACCTAAATGCCCCAAAATTGCCACCGTTGTAAAGCCTTGTGAATGAACATAAAGTTGCATGTTTTGAGATTCTCGAAGTTCCCTATAAATGTTGAATTGTGTTTGAAAATGCATGGACACATCAATAGTCATTGTTTGAACGCATTTTTCAGCACCTTGCCCCTTGATGCAGAATAAAGAGGAAGTGGCTCAATAAAGCCTACAAAACAACTAAAATTTTGACAGTCTCATAATGGCCCAAAATTGGTCAAAGATCTTCATCAACACTCCAAAAGGCCGCCTGCCAAGTTTCATCGTAATTAGATATATATAAGGTAGTGAACAAAAAGAAATAATTTCTGTAAAATCGGCCTCTAGTACCCTGAAATGGATCCCATAACTAGAACTATATTTTGGTGCGTCAAATTGTTGTAGGACCATCGCCATGGGATCCAGCACGGTAAAAAACCCCCATGGATCAAGTTTTGACTCAATGAGGCACTCTAAGACAAAGTTATGAGTAAACCACTAAAAAGGGGTAGATCGCACACTATTCCCGTGTGGCCATCCTGCACCAAAGCACCATTAAAGGTGGTTGTTTTCACAGTCATGGGTAGTGACTTTTGGGGCCTATACCTCACTCATTTTGAGTCGAATCAATTTCAAATTTTGTGAACGTGTTCGTCTTGTTAAGACAAGCATTGTGATATGTGGTACGCCCTGTGATGATGCCCGAGCAGGGAGAAAAACTAGAACGAAGTTTCTGATTCGTGAAGAAGGTTGCAGAAAATTCAGCAATAGCATGCCTCACTTTGGCGGCCAAATCTTAACACTTGCGTACCCGATCGACAAGAAACCAATTGCAATATGTGAGTAAGGTCCGAGGCTATCTCTGGTCCGGACCTCGCAGACGATGAACGGTTGGATTTTACACACGGAGGCATCGAAGCTGCTATAAATTTTGGCTGTCGGATTTTAAGATTCTGACCAAAAACTCAGGACGACGAAATCTTCATCCGGACATGAAATCGAGTTGTGTTTGTTGTAACCCGATCGTGACGGCATGCTCAGTATGATATAGCGAAGAAATTGAAGAAAAAAAAAATAAATAACCACACTATCGATCCAAAGTTTTCAAGATTCATCCAAAATTCAAGTCTCATGATCATGGCTTAAAAACATGATTCATGGCTCGAAGTAGATATCAAATCGATCGCTATGCCGAGCCCTACATAAAAAAAATAATCTCTTGATCCAATAGGCATCAGAGCAACCTCGGATCAATCATGGAAGATCACACAAGTTCTCGGGCTGCAGCAGGGACTGTTCTGAAATTCTACACATTGTTAAATAGGGGCAAAACAATCATTTTGCACTTATTTTTAGAATTTATTTTAATTTAATTAAATATAATTATCTTTAATTCTAGGTAGTTTTTAGACATCCACCCATGTTTGGGCTCAATTCTATATAAACATGTAAAGCTTCATTGTTAAAAGACCTTCATTTCAAATTCCATTCATTTAATAAAATTTTGTATAATGCTTAAGTTCGTGGGTGCATCTTGGAGAGAGAGAGAGAGAGGAGAGAGAAGAAATGGGTCGGTACGCCTCGATAAGGTAACTTTCTCTTTCTTCCCCTCTTTATCTCTCCTCTTTTCTCTCTCATCTCTTTCTCTCTTCTTTTTTATCTCTATTTCTCTCTTCATCCTCTAGTCCATCATGTCTCTCTTCCTATGATTTTGTTTCTTTTCTCCGTTTTCTCATGGCGGACCTCTGTTAAAAACTCTGTCTTTCCTCTCTTCTTCTTCTGACGCAACTGACGAAGGTCTAGCACGTCCTGTGTCCCCTCTCTCTTCTTCTTCTGACACAACCAGTGAAGGTCTAGTGCCACTTGTGTCCCCTCTCTTCTCTTCTTCTGACCTAGCTGGTGAAGCTTCGCGCCGCCTATGTTCTCTCTCTCCTCTTCTTCTAACATAGCCGGTGAAGGCTTAGGACCGTTTGTGTCCTCTCTCTCTTCTTTGTCTAACACGATCAGCAAAGCTTAGTGTTTCTTATGTCTTCTCATTCCTCTTCGCCTGTGTCTCATTCTTTCTCTCTCTTTTGTCACACTGGCAAAAGAACATTGCCGCCTGTGCCTTCACCTTCTTTTCCCTACTCGTCATAGCCAACGGGGACATATCACCGACTAAGTTTCTTTCTCCTCCTCTCATTGCCATCTGTGTTTACCGTCTGTGTTGGTCTTTACCCCTTATTTCTATCCTCTCTGACACTCTTCTCCTCCTTTCTTTCTCTTCCTCACATTCTTTCTATTCCCTTCCCCTTCTTCTCTTCTCTCCCTTTTTGATCTTTTTCTCTTTCTTTCTCTCACTCTTTTGTTTGATTAAGAAGGGTCGACATTAGCCTTCCATGGTAGTCTTGTTGTTTTGCCAATCAGAGTTACTTTGCCCTCTTTATTGACACGACAGACTAGCCATCATGTCTAGCTAGTTGGTATTGGTGCTATCATCTAGTAGTAATTCTGTTGAGTCGGTCTGAGTGACCGAGCTCGTTTTACTGCCACGACAGGTTTATTACTTACCGATTTAGTCGTTGTGTTGATCTCCCCGCGTGGTCAAATTATTCTCTCCCATCTTTCTTCTCTCATTCTTCTTTTCCTCTTCTTGAATGTGGATGACCGTGTGCGTTCACCAAAGAGGCAAGGTGAGGTCTATTGGCCCACCTGCCTTATAGCATTTGCCATATGTGTGTGATTGTAGAAACCAGGAGAATACAAGCCAAGGGAGGCAATTCCGAACCAGTTTTATGATTGGGGCGCTTACTTCATGATCTAAGAGGGTGCCCAAGCGAGCCAGCCCGAGTAAGTCCCGAACCCACCTTAAATTCCTCTCTCATTGGTTGGTCTACCTGCTCTTGTTCTCGAACGAGGTTCCTAAGAGAGCGATCTCAAAGTCCTGAGTCTCCCTGAAACCCGAGATGTGTGCCACCTGATCATGCAAATCCGGAGGGCGAGATCGAGGTACCTAACTAGCTTGGTGACTCCACTAGGGACTTACTACCCCTTAGTCAGATTGTACTTGTTTGGCTAATTTTCTATTTTTATTTTCTGTGTCTTCACTTATGGCTGCTGAGTTTTGTAACCCATTCATCCAGATTGGGGATTTTCTTATCCCCGTATTCGCAAGTGTCCCTAGGGAACAAGTTCCTTCAACTTCGTTCTCAACCCTTCTTTTGAGCAAAGACCCCGAATCTAGCTATCAGGTCTTAACCTAGATTAACGTGAGGAGGGAATTAAAAGTCCCTAACTCCCCATCTCCTAGCTCTGATGGAACCTCCACCAAGGCACCTTGCATTGACAGCACATCTGTTGTCGCACATAACATGCACCCTGTTACCGGCAAGTCACTTATCGATCGTATTGCCGAGGTACTCCGGAAGGCTGCCCAGTCCCTCTCTGCAAAAGGCAAACAAGTTGCCATTGCTTCTGTAGGTTGTCGCAATGCTACCCCCCACATTCCTGCACCACCACGAGTCTCTATCCCTAGAGGCTCAATACATCGAGGCGGAGACCCTGCGGCCTCCACCCCTTGCACATACCAAAAGACTCGTGGGTCACCCACTCGAGCCACACCTCAGGGCAATCCTTATGCAACCTCAAGTCAACATTCAGGATCGGACGTCCCAAGGCCAGATCCTATATATGTTGTTCACATGCATTCCACTGCTCGGGGCAACACCGTCATCATGCAAACCCAAGTACACAGGAGGCGATCTTCTCGTCCTCCTACTCAGCACACACAAGTGCAACCTGTAAGGGGTAGGCCTCCTCCTGTTCTCTTACAGACACTAGCTCGTAGTTCTCGGCCTCCTAAGGCAGACCAGTTGCTCGAGCCTGGGCTGACCCCCAGGTCCCCCATAATACTTCGTTAATGGGCGCGCACACGTTAATGTCATAGATATCCCCTTGCTCTCGACTCAAGCATCCTCATGAGTCAACCATGCTTATGCTTGCTCCTCCCTCTTCAAGCAAGGACCTCTAGCCTTGGTACACGAAGATTTTCCACAAGAGGGAACCTCTAGCCTTGTCGTGTCTCTAGAGCCCACAAGAGAGCTCCGGGTAAAGACCTGATGGAAGGTCGAATCCTTCATCCTCCCCAGCCTAAGATGACTCCAGTCCCTGACCCTGATCCTTTTTCGCACCTGATGGAGACAACTCTCTCTTGTGTAAGAAGAGCTGACCAGCCGTAGTCTCGATCACAGTTTGGCACAAGATTCATCAAAACCTCAAAACTAAACTTGATAGGGGTCTGCTAATTCTGACCAAGGCGGTCTAAGCAACCACCTCTGATAGCCTTCTTCGTCTGAATCCCTTCTACCATCTTCAAATGACGAAGCCTGAAGAAGAGCTCCATGAGCCCTGCACTGTGGTAAATGTTGAAGAAAATGACCCAGACCCTCATCAACCACGGTCTCAAGACTGTCGAGAACCGGTCCTCACACAAATGACATAAAAAAATTGAGTCCAATCGGGGCATGCAGACCCCCTACTGACCGATCTGCCGCACACGACACGTCAAGAAAGCCCTCAACTGCAACTAAGGCTGACCTCCATGGATGGTTATATATGAACTTGACTCGTAGGAAGACCGCATGAACAAGTTTGAAGATATGTGGTTAGGTGCCTTGATCTCGCCCTCTAAATTAGGATGATAGGGCGGCACGCATCTTGGGTTTTGAGGGAAGACCCGAGATGTTTCTGAGATCGCTCTCTTAGAAACCTCGCTCGAGAACAAGGGTAGGTGTTACCAACTGGTGAGAGAGGAATTTTTAAGGTGGGTTTGGGACTTTCTCAGGCTGGTTCGTGTGAGTGCCCTCTTAGATCATGAAGAAAGCCCCCTAGTAATGAAATTGGTTCGGAATCACCTCCCTTGGCTCGTATTCTTCTTATTTTCTTTAATTACCTACATATATGGAAAAGGTTGTAAGACAGGTGGGTCAGACCTCACCCATTTCCTCTTTGATGAACGCACACAAGCAGGCCCATTCAAAAAGAAGAAGGAAAGAAAGACGGGAGAGAGAAGAGTTCGACTAAGAGAGAGGATCAAGCTGGCGAGTATTTGACCTGACGTGGAAGTAAAACGGGCTCGGTACTAAAATCGGCTCATGGGATTACTACTAGACATCATTATCAATGGAGACTAGCCAAACACGATGGTCAGTCTGTCATGGTAATAAAACAGGCTAAGCAATCCTGATGCAACAACATTACGGCTAGACGACATGACTTCCATGAGAGGTTAACCTCAATCCCTCTTAGTAGAACGAAAGAATAGCAGAGTGATGGTTATAGGGGAAAGAATGAAGTAAGAGACGAAGGGAACAAATAGAAGGCGGTGAGGGGGGCTGAAAAGACAAGAGGATAAAAGAGGGAAGGAAGATGCAGTCAGCGCTGGACATTACCGACTATTTCGGAAGAGAAGAGAGAGAAAAGACAGTCGGCGCTAGGCATCATCAACTGTCAAAAGAGAAGAGAGAAAGAGAACCAACCAGTACTAGGCTTGCGTCGGTTGTGATGGAAGAGAAGCAAGGGAGAGAGAAATCCAACTGGCACTTTGCTGACTATTAAGGAAGAGAGGGGAGAGAAATCCAATCGATGTTACGGTTCGTTGACCGTTAGGGAAGAGAAGAGAGAGAAATCCAACTGACATTGAGGTTTGCTAACTTTTAGGGAAGAGAGTAGAGAAATCCAATCGATGTTGGGGTTCGTTGACTATTAGGGAAGAGAAGAGAGAGAAAACCCCACCTGATGCGTGGGATGAAAGAAGAAGAAGAGAGGGAAAGCCCCACCTGACGCTAGGGATGAAAGAAGAATGAGAGAGAGAAAACCCCACCTGACACTGGGGATGAAAGAGAGGAGAGAGAGACAGGAGAACCAACTAGTATTGGGGATGAAAGAGAGGAGAATCAACTAGTGTTGAGGATGAAAGAAGAAAAAGAGAGGGAAAACCCCACCCAGTACTGGGGATGAAAGAAGATGAAGAGAGGGAAAACCCCACTTGACGCTGGGGATGAAAGAAGAAGAAGAGAGGGAAAACCCTACCCAGTATTAGGGATGAAAGAGAGGAGAGAGAAGAAGGGGGAGAGAGAAAGATGGGAGGAGAGAGATGAGAAAAGGGAAGGAGAGAGAAAGATGAGAAAGAGGGGAGGAGAGAAAAAGAGAGGAGGAGAGAGAAAGAGGGGTGGAGAGGGAAAGTTATCTTCTTGAAGGGTATTGATCATTTTCTTCTCTCTCCTATTTTTCTCTCTCTCCAAGACATACTCAGACTCAAGCAAGAATGGAAATTTCTATTGAATCATCAAAAAATGAATCGAGCCTCCTTTTTCAATGAGGCAGTGCCTGTTTATATAGAATTGCGCCTAAATATGGGTGGACACCCAAAAGTAACACTAATTGAAGGTAATTATGATTTTATTGAATTTAAAGAAATTCTAAAAATGAGTGCAAAATACTATTTTTCCCTTGCCTAACAATGTGTGGAACTCCAGAATAGTCCCTGTTGCTGTTCGAGATCTTGTGTGAGCTTCCATGGTTGAACATGGGGTGTTCTGATTCCCGTTTGATCGAAAGACTATTGTTTTCTTCTAGGGCTTCGCATGGCGATCGTTTTGATACCAACTTCAAGCCATGAATCATGTTTTTGAGCCATGATCACGAGACTTGACTCTTGGATGAATCTTGAAAACTTCGGATCGATTATGAGCTCATTCCTTGATGCTTCTTCATGATTTCTTCATTGAATCACATTGAGCATTCCGTCACGATCGCGTTGCAACAAACGTAACTTGATTTCGTGTCTAGATGAAGATTTTGTCTTCTTTGAGTTTTTTGCCAGAATCTTGAAATTCGGTGGCCAGAATTTATAGCAGTTTTGATGCCTTCATGTGTGAAATCCAACTATTCATCGTACGCGAGGTTTGGACCAGGGATAGCCTCGGACCTCACATACATAATGCAATTGGTTTCGTGTCAATCGGGTATGCGAGCGTCGTGATCCTTTAATGAAGCGCGCTGCTGCTAAGTTTTCTGCAATTTCCTTCATGGATCAACGACTTTCATTTAGTTTTTCTCCCTGCTCGAGCATCCTCATGTGGTATACCGCATATCGAATTGCTCGTCTCGATGAGATGAACATGCTCACAAAATTTTAGGGTGATCTAACTCGGATCAAGTGAGATATGGGCCCCAAAAGTGGCTGCTGTTGCCATGAAAATGTCCACCTTTAATGGTGTTTTGTGGAGTAAGGCCACACGGGAATAGTGTGCGGCCCCTCTTGTTTCAATGTTTTGCTCATATCTATTTCCCAGAGTGCTTCATTAAGCCGAAACTTGACTCATAAAGGTTTTCAACCATGCCAGTGGTGGCCCCATAGCTGTTTGATGCACCGAAATTATGGCTCTAGTTACAGGGACCATTTCAGGGTGCTAGAGACCGATTTTGCTGAAATTGTTTCTTTGTGTTCATTGCCTTAGACATGTCTGATCGTGGTGAAACTTGGCAGGTGGTCTTTTGAAGTGCTAATGAAGATCTTGACCAATTTTGGTGCCATTTCGAGATTGCAGAATTTCCACTGTTTTATAGGCTTTATTGACCTGCTTTCTACCAGGGACCAAGATGCTGAAAAGTACTTTCAAACAACTTGTCCCATCTAATGTTGTGCTTTAAGAGAAGAGAGAAGGACAATCATTTGGAAAGTTTCCTTCGACTTTACTTTTTTTCCTTCCTATCCACAGGACCATGTGCACGCCGAGGAGATTTCCATAACGGTGTAACTGGGATGCTCAAACGTAGGGATGCATTGTCCGCGGGTCTGTCCATGCAGAGTTTAAGGGGAGGAGAGACAAATTGGCAGCGAGGTTTACTGCTACAGCAGGTTTTCTTTTGGCGATCAGAGTACCACTATGGGTCTCATCTACCGAGTCCAGTCGGGGGTAGGCTCTATTAGCAGATCCCGAAGGTCTGGCCGTGCCGGCTAAGCGAGCTGATGTCTTTGGCAGGTTCGGCCCTGGCTTTATCAGTTTCTTGCCTTGACTAGGCTACTTTGTCACCTAGCCTTATGGAGAGAGAGGTCCATAATAGAAGAAGGAGAGGGCATGCACATTTCAGGGAAGAAGGTCCATAAGAAAAGGAGAAGGCATGCACATTTCATGCATGGGGAGAAGGTCCATAAGAAAAGGAGATGGGATGCACATTTCATGCATGGGGAGAAGGTCCTTGAAGAAGGATGTTGACTGGGCAGGTTGTTACTCAACTTTGAAGAAGGGATAATGATTGGGCAGGTCGTTACCCAGCTTTTGAAGAAGGGTGTCGACTTGGCTACCTGTTCACCCAGGACTGAAGAAGGGTGTCGACTTGGCTACCTTTTCACCCAGGACTGAAGAAGGATATTGATTGGGCTACCTGTTCACCCAAGATTGAAGAAGGATGTCGACTGGGCTACCTGTTCACCCAGGATTGAAGAAGGATGTCGACTGGGCTACCTGTTCACCTAGGACTAAATAAGGATGTTGACTGGGGTACCTGTTCACCCAAGACTGAAGAAGGATGTCGACTGGGCTACCTGTTCACCTAGGACTGAAGAAGGATGTCGACTGAGTTACCTGTTTACCCAGGATTGAAGAAGAATGTCGACTGGGCTACCTGTTCACCTAGGACTAAATAAGGATGTTGACTGGGCTACCTGTTCACCCAGGATTGAAGAAGGATGTTGACTGGCCTTCCTGTTCACACAGGACTGAAGAAGGGTGTCGACTAGGCTACCTGTTCACCCAGGACTAAAGAAGGATGTGGACTGCGCTACTTGTTCACCCAAGACTAAAGAAGGATATCGACTGGGCTACCTGTTCACCTAAAACTAAAGAAGGATGTCAACTGGGCTACCTGTTCACCCAAGACATGAAGAAGGATGTCGGTGGCTATCTGTTCACCCAAGCCTGAAGAAGGATGTCGACTGGGCTACTTGTTCACCCAGGACTGAAGAAGGATGTCAACTGGGCTACCTATTCACTCAGGACTGAAGAAGGATGTCGACTGGGCTACCTGTTCACCCAGGACTGAAGAAGGATGTCGATTGGGCTTCCTGTTCACCCAGGACTGGAGAAGGATGTCGACTGGGCTACCTGTTCACCCAAGACTGAAGAAGGATGTCGACTGTGCTACTTGTTCACTTAGGACTGAAGAAGGATGTTGATTGTGCTAGTTGTTCACTAAGGACTGAAGAAGGATGTCGATTGGGCTACTTGTTCATTCAAGACTTGGAGAAGGATGTCGAATGAGCTACCTGTTCACCCAAGACTGGAGAAGGATATCGACTGGGCTACTTGTTCGCCCTGGACTGAAGAAGGATGTCGACTAGGTTACCTGTTCACTTAGGAATGGAGAAGGATGTCGACTGGGCTACCTGTTCACCCAAGACTGAAGAACGTCTTCATGATGAAGGGAGTGCTGGCTGAAGCCGCTTATGATGACAAATGTTGCATCAACCTGATGTTATTGGTCCGAGCACCCTTTGCGGGTTTTCACTTAGACTGGGGAAGTGGGGCTATAGAGACGGTTTTCACCAACTTCTTTTTGTTTGGGGCTCTTTTTCCCATGACCTTTCGGCCATGTCCATTTTTACTCATGATGCCCTTTTGGGTTTTCACAGTGCCCATTTTTATTCACGGAACTCTTTTACTTATGGTTTCATGACCGTGCCCATTGGTCATTTTTACTCATGGTGTTCCCTTGTTCGGGAATACACCATGCCTGTTATTCTTTTCCTTTTTTTTTCCTTGTAAAGGCATGTTTTAACGTCATGCCTTCGGATCTGTGCGCGTACGTGGGGATAAGATTATGGTCACACCTCCTGGACCTGTGAGAAGCAGTTTTTTGGCCATGGTAGCAGAACATGCACTATGTTTTAAGGTTATACAGCTAGACCGTGGTTATGCAATTTAAAGTCATACAACTAGGATTGTGCAGTTTGAGGTCATGCAACTAGACCTCCGCTACAGTTTAAGGTCATATAGTTTGGACCATGGTGTTGAGCCTTTTATCGTCATGTGACTAGGATGTGCACTATGGTTTAAGGTCATACAGCTGGACCATGGACATTCAGTTTAAAGTCATACAAATAGGACTGTGCAGTTTAAGGTTGTGTAACTAGACCTCCGCTACAGTTTAAGGTCATATAGTTTGGACTATAAGGGTGAGCAATTTAGGGTCATGCAGTATGGACTGAGCAGTTTAGGGTCGTGCAGCTAGATCTCAGCTATAGTTTAAGGTCATATAATTTGGACCATGGAGTTTAAGGTCATGCATCTAGACCACAGCTACAGTTTAAGGCCATATACTTTGGACCATGGATTTTAGGGTTGTGCATCTAGACCAGAGCAACAATTTATGGTCATATAGTTTGGACCATGGAGTTTAAGGTCATGCATGTAGACGACAATTATAGTTTAAGGTCATATAGTTTGAACCATGGAGTTTAGGGCCGTGCATCTAGACCACAGCTACATTTTAAGGTCATATAGTTTGGACCATGGAGTTTAGGGTCGTGCATCTTGACCATAGTTACAGTTTAAGGTCATATAGTTTGGACCATGGAGTTTAGGGTCGTGCATCTAGACCATTGTGTGGGTTGTCATGTAGGTGAAGCTCCACGGGGAATAGGTATGTGGATGGCAATCTGACTCCCTGGGGATAAAATGGTTAAGGCCATACACAAGCAGAGGGCTCAGATGGAAATGGCGACCTGATGAACGATGACCAACAAAGGTGGACTTCACTAGGGTTAAAGGGGCTAAGCGTATTCTCTCGGGTGAAAGATGGGACTCTATAGAGAATTGACTTATGACAGGTAACCCGACTCCCTTGGAATAAGGTAGCTTGGTGTGAAGTTGATGCATTGGGGATTGTAGGGGTAAATATGACTCCAACTCCACTAGGGATAATGAGCTATGGTGTGGGTGTAACTCCTACTAGGGGATGAGGGGCTGCTCCTGACTTCATTGGGGAGGTTACCATTTGGGTGCAATGGCCCCGGTAAAAGTCCACTAGGTATGACACATCACGGCTTGGGTGCAACTCTACTAGGGATATTGGTAGGGCATACACTACTCCAGCCTGGAGTCAACGACAATGGGGTATTTGTAATACAGTCTGTGCCAGGTGTAGCGATCATGGTTTCTTACGAATGTCCAACAGGCGCTAAGCTCTAAAAAACACAACCGGCACTAAGTCAACCAACTCTAAGGTGGTTCAAAACTCACCCAGCGCTAGTCAACCAATGCTAGGGTTGTTTTGAAATGTACCTGAAGTTGGTCAACCAGCGCTAGGGTGGATTGAAATTTACCCGGTGCTGAGCGATAGGTCGATGAAAGTTACTTCGGGCCTTGAGTCAAAGCCCAACCCGGCTCACCGTCGCTTGGCTTTCCTTAGACGCGACTGGAATTCTCAGTTTGTGAGGGGCATCTGAGGGTAGTGTAGTCTATATAAGAGGGTACAACCCTGTTCTTCCCTCATTTTTCACCAAGGGTAAAAAAAACTTAAGCAAAAAGTTTTCTTTAACGGTGAGGAGAGGGTGGTCAGTTGAAGTTCCGGCGAGCAGTAAGACTTCAACAGAAGTTTTGTAGGGAAAGTTCTTTGGCAGACAACAGGATTCCGGTGATTTGGCAGGGAAGACCTTTAGCGAGCAGACTTTGCCAAGAATTTGGTGAAGTTACAGGGAGAGCAGCGAGGAAAGGCGAGTTCTCTGGGAAGTTTTTCGAGAAACAAAAGAGGTTATGGGTGCAATTTTTTTGGTAGAAGAGGCGAGAAGTGCCACAGTAAGTATTTCTACATGTCTTGGGAATTTTTAAGAGGTTTCCCGATGTTGTGGTAACTTTTCGACACTGTTCGTGCTGTCACAAAGGTTTTCGGGAACTTAGGGGGAGTTTGAAGAAGCTTCCCTGTGAGGTTTTGGTGAAGTTCAGGCTAAAAGACGTAGGCGAGAAAGTCTTTTTTAGTGAGTTTCCAGCCTTGTGGTGGAAGACGAATGGTCACAGGAGGTGGGCCGTACTATTGTAGGAGTTGAATCGTCCTGGGGAAGGCATACAGTTGCTGAAGATGTGGTGACAGTTGGCTTTCGTTCGTGTGTCAAGCGGCGTTGAAGGACATGGCAACGATTATCAGTTGGCACAACTGAGTTCGACGTGTCACTTCTAGGATTCGTGGCATGCGTGAGAGATTCCTTCACAGCCGACATTGGCCTTTGAAAAACGAAACCGGCACAGGGGTGTTTTGGCAATCTCAACCGGCACTGAGTGCTGAAAGACTCAATCGACACTAGTTGTTGGCGCTCAACTGACACTGAGTGTTTGACAACCTCACCCAACGTTAATCGTTTAATGCGCAACTGACGGTGAGCATTGAGAAGCTCATTCGACACTAATCGTTAAAATGCTACCGGTGCTAGGCATTTGAGAAGCTCACCCGGTGCTATGTGTTTGAGAGGGTCAACTGGCACTGAGTGTTGAACAGACTCAACCGGCGTTGATCCAGTGTCTTAACAACTTTTTTGGAGTGAACCATTAAGTCCCTTTATAATGGCTGGCTCTTCTTATCAAATCCTTGATGTGAAGAGGCTCCTAAAGGAAGGAGAAATCGGTGCTCGTGATTTTACAGGTGAGGTCTTATTGACGGGTGAACCCATTTGGCTGACCCAGCCAGTGTGTGAGCCAGAGTGGCCTCTTAACGTCACTTTCGTTATTGACCTCATTTTCAAATGATGGCAATGTCTGTATTGAAGAAGGTATTACACTTCTTCACTGTATGCATCGGAACATAGCTTCCGGGGAGAACTTGCCTTCCTTAGGGAAGTGAATGGTAGAGGCGAAAGGACTACTAAGGTGGTCAGCAAAAGGCCTCCGGATTCAGGGGGAGCACCAATACCTGAAGGGATATGCTTCATGGACTGTCAAGGTATCGGCGTCGTATAGGAGCACTCTTGAGCATGCTTCATTATTGGCAGAGCGGTCCAGTGTTCGGGCAGCTACTACGACCGTTGCTCCAATACAGTAAAGGTATTGCTAAAGACATGGAGCTATGTGAGCAATACTTGGCTTCTTGGTCTTGACAAAGTGGGAGTCTCTTTGCTAGATCTTTACTTTATTGGAGGTCTCCCGATGATCGAGGCCATGTATGACGAGTTCATGCCCCCCGAACTTAGTCATCTTTGGTGGTGAGAACTTGGTAGATGAAGAGCCATTGGTCAGTCTTCCAAAGATCTTTGAGGCCTATCAGTCTATTGTCTGCCATTCTACCAATGGTAGGGTCACCTTTACAGAATGGGTGAGATTCTTTTATGGGGATTATCCCAAGGGCGGTCAGGGTACTCTGAAGGGGAAAGGGAAGGTAGTTGAAAAAGTGACGCCTCCCATATATCCACTTGAGATTGGTGATGACCGTGTTTTCTTGGCTGCCTACTTGGCCCTGTTCTTGTGTAAATTTGTGATTCCTAGATGGGGGGACGACATTTGTTTAGGGATACTACACGTGGCCTGTAACATCACCAGAGGGCGTGAGCATACCCTTGCTCAGCCAGTTTTGTGCAATATATACCATGGTTTGGGGGACCACCTCCTGTGGAAAGGCCTACAAGGGCAAAGAGGGAGGGAACGACATCGTAGGAGGAGAAACTTTTCTCGGAGACTTTAAAACTCCATTCCCTATGCATTATGTGTACACCGTCTGGGGGCTTATTTCCCTGATACCTATGTCAAACATCAGTGCTTAGGGAATAAATTGTGGCCCTTCTTAATGAGGATAGCAAACCAGAGGGCTATGTTTCACACCTCAGGGGAGGCTCGGGGCATATTTGGGAATGATTCCTTGAACATGAGGTGGGTCCCCTTTCCGGTCAGGAGCTTCACTGATGGAACTTTCGTTGATGAATTGGGGAAGGAACTGGATGGTGCTCCCACAAAAATTAAGGAACTCATGTTCATACTGAGCATCAGAGGGGGAGTCTTACCTTATCAGACTCCTCACAATGCCCTGCTAGAGGGGTATTTCTCCCACCCCTTCGCCCGTCAGCACAAGCTTGACCAAGGCTGCCCCTTCTCGGTATTCTTCAAAAAGCACCAAAGTAAGGTGTATTAGGGTAAGGGAGAAGAGTTTGGAACTTTCTGAGAGTGTTGGCTGCTGGAGGACATACAGACCGCTTAGTCTATGCATCTTGAAATTATAGAGACTAGCAAATATGTGCTACCTCACTTTGGTAAGAGAGTTCGAACAACCAAGGCATATGTAAACTGGTGGAGAATCACCAGTAAGGGCTATTGGGATAGGGATCATCTTTGGAAAGGGGTGAATGGTAACTGGTGCAAGTACACCATACAAAGGAGGCTGGCAGATGCTCCTACTCCCGGCGGTGTTTGTCTTGGATTATCCCTCCAACTAGCGGGCTTTAGGGTTCCCACATGAGATAGCTGCTGATGAGGCCTCACCAAAGTTTCTTGTGATGAAGACGAGGACTGGGAGCATCTTTGATAATCTTAGCTCCCTCTTCGAATGGGATGAGGGGCGACAAGTCCTTGGTTATGAGAAGTGTCCCCCACAAGATTTGAACACTCTAATAAGGAGCGGCCCTCATAGTAAATTGGTTGGAGGGCCTTCTTTGAAAGGTGAATCTGAAGCGACAGCTCCTACTCCAATAGGGGGTAAGAACAGAAAGCGCTCGATTGCTGCTGGCACTCGTACATCGTCTTTAGTTAGTGGGCGTACTCGGAGCCATAAAAGCGACAAGCTTCCTGTGGTGTCAAAATCAGGAGGTAACCCTTCCTCTTTTGATCTTTCAAGAATTCTTTTAGTATCACCCTTTGTGCTTTCTGGATCATCTTCTGCTTCTGCTGAAATGTTTTCCTTTTCTTCAGAAACTGAGGCAGATGACTCTGGCTGCTCTAAGCCTACTGACATTGCTTCTGATCGGGACGTGACTCTGGATCTTAGGGAGGCACCTTTGAGTTCAGGGGTAGTTCCTGAGTCAAAGGCGGCTCGAATGGAGACTGACGAGGATGAAAGCCTCGAAGCACTAGCTCCAGAGAGGGGTTTTGATGTTGATGTAGCCTCCATGCATGGGGATTTTAGTGGGTGGGAGCTATGACTCAAGGAGAAGAGCCCGAAGTTGGTGACGTGCCTGAGCATCAAGAGGTTGTTGTTCCCCTAGTCACGAGTCATGAAGATAAGGGGACTGAGCTCTTTGTGGCTGAGGTTCTGGGTGTTGAAGGTGAAGGCCAAATGGAGGAAGCCATTGCTAGGGATGCGTCATCTGACGAAGGCTAAAGAGAAAAGACAATTCCTGAACTTGGTGAAGCGGAGGTGACAGTTCAGGAGGATGAAGAGCAAGGGGAATAGGTTCCCCTACAGCTTGTTGGGACATAAGTAGAGGTCCCCATAATAGAGGATTGAGACAGCGAAGCTGACATCGAAGAGCCCGTGCAGGTTGAGGCTGGGATTGCCTATGAGCCTGAAGGGCAAGAAGCTCTAGGCTTTGCCCTTATTTTAGAGGCTCCAGTGGCTCAGATGATACTCACTTCAACAAGCTTGGTCCTTGAGGTCGAGGTGTCTTCAGCAATGGTGTGCTCAACAACACAATCTAGGCCTGTTTTTTGTGGTGTTTCTAGCATGATTGAAGGCATGTTTAGAGCAGGACTTCAGAGCTTGAGGGAGCTACCTTTCAATGAGCTGGGAGAAGGTTTGGCCAGGCTGAGGGAGTTTGCTGCGACTACTGCTGTTGGGAGGGTGCCAGAGGTGCTTTCCCATTTTGATGCAACTCTAAACGAGTAAGAGAGATGGCAGTTGGGAGTGCTGCATCATGAGGAAGAAACCAGAAGGGTAGCGTCCTTAGAAGAGTCAATCTTGCGCAATCCCGAGAAGATAGATGCTTGTATGGAGAAGAAGGCTATGATAACTGGCCGTCAGCAGGATCTCAAGAGAGAGGCGCAAGGGAGCTCCAAGAGAATCGAAGTTAGGGAAAAGATGCAAATACTAAAATAGGAATTCGTGGACCTCGAGACGGAGATGGCTCAGAGGAAGGCCATGGAGGCCTCTTTGGTTGAATATTTGTCCGAACTCAATGGCACAATGAGTCAGAAATTGTGGTGATAAAAGAGGCGACTCAAATGGTGGAGGAGCTAAAGGCGTGTGTTCAAGGCACCGAGACTTCTCCTGAAGCACACAATGGAGAGATCAATAAGATGATTGATTGTTTCTGAGCATGTCATTCCCTCTTTTTTAGTACTTGTAGAAGTTTTGACTGATGAATAAAGCGCTCCTCTCTTTTGATTGTCTTTACCGCATGATTTCATTCCCCTTTTTCTTTTGTTGCGCTTCATGTGATTTCTTTTTCGAATGCCTCTCGGTATGTTATTGCCCCAAAAGACTAATATCCTAGGCCTTGTTTAGCCCCATGGTTGGTTGCCGTAGCTTGGATAACTTCGAAATAGGTAGTCATTGATTTTTCTCCTTTCAATGTCTGATTGGCTAAGGGCTCATAGTTCATTTTCCTAATGATTTGGTGAGCCTGGTTGTTATAGATAGTCCAGTTAGGATGGGCTTCGGCCTCCTTTAGTGGCACGTTTACTTCAAGCTCATCATAACTTTTAGTCTTCGGCACGAACTCCTTGAGATGCTTTGAAGCAATATGCATGACCTCCAGCTGACTTTGGAGACTGCGAACTTCCGTTCTTAGGTTTACTAGGGAATCCTGCCCCTGAGGGGAAGAAAGTTGTTCTTCATCGAAATGCTCTCCGCTTTAGAGGTCCGCGAAAAGTAAAACTTTCAGCTGGTCACCAGTTCGAGGAGTATCCTCTACACTTATAGCAACTGGATTTTGAAAAACTTTCACGGCGATTTTCGCAATGCTTCAGCTCTTGAGAGTGCAATGGGGATATGCAGGATTTTCTGATGGTCCGGCGTATAGGTGAACCTTGGAGCCAGAAATTCCATCCTCATGGCTTGCTCAATCTCAAGAGTGACCTCTGGATCATCTTCAGGCCGAGGTGGCATAGAACTGGGGGCAGAGGGTGAAGACTCTTCTTAAAAGGGAGAAAAACTTTCTTGGGAGATGATGGTTGGAATGTTAGAATGAAGGGTGATTAGGGGTAAAGTTCTGCCCTGCCTTTCTTCTTCTCTGAACATGTCTATCAGTGTTCTCCCAACATCCTCAACATCCTTCTTTGTTATAATGCTTCAAGAAGGCCTAATCACCCCTAAACCAGCAAGGTGGCCCCGACGCCTTGCTCAGGGGACTGAGGACCGTTGATGCCCATACCATCAGATATGGGGCCACTACCTATGGGAATGCACTAGTTTCCATGATATATTCGCAAAGAAAATGTGGGAATGTCAGAAGTTTTACAACGTCCCAGTAACTGATCCCCAAGTCACTCCTCCATCAGTGTAAGAGGATTTGCCAACATGAGACCTTCCTAATAATGATTCAGACTCTGTTGAACCCTCGACTTCCCAGCCATGGATAGTCCACCGTGAGCGAAGAAGACTCAAGTCCTTAAGATGAGGAGCAGTTCGCTAAGCTAGAGCTGTTCACAAGCCTAGCAAGGCAAATCAAACACCACCTCAGAAAACCAGAAGGAGACGGGTGCCAAGGGCTGCTTGCCTGAGAAACAAGATGGCTCAACCTCCAGTTGAGAAGGAATTTCTCAGGCCCATTCCCCCACTGCCAACTTTACTGGACTTTATCCCTGGCATGATCCTTCTTCCTTTCTTGCCTAACCGGGAGGACCTCCCCAAGTCTTCTTCCACTCAGAGCACGTCTAATGAGGGTGATGATGTTAAAAGCACTCCCCAACGGTTTAAGCAAGGGAAAGAACTAAAAGACCCCCTGCAAACATCCAACCCTGGTGATGACGTGAAAAGCTACCCAGATCGGTCTGATGAGGGGAACGACAATGAAAGTTCCCCACTTTTTTACCCTTCTCTTTCTCCTTCATCTACTTCGTCTGGTCCTCATCCTTCGTCTTCTTTGTCTCCAGCAGGTACAACCTTGAAATGTCCAAACTTCGAGGCTCTTGATAGAGAGCTTGAAGGGTCCAATATAAGCAGGACGCAACAAAAGCGGTTGAAAAAGACCTTGGCCAAGGCAGCTGAATTCTTAACAGTTGCTAATGCCCTAACAACTAAAGCTAAGGCAGAGTCATCTTCTACAAAGAAGCACAAAATATCGAAGCCAAAGAAACCCCAGTGGCCCCATGAGCCCTACTTCGAGTAGAGATTGAGAGAATCAAGAGGGCAAAGCTTCTACTCTTAGGAAGCTTGCCACATGGTACAAGTTTATGAAGAACAAGCCAGCTTGGGGCAAACACTGCAGTAATTGGTGCAAGGACCTTGTGATTCATACAAGGAGGCTTCTCGCCCCACAATCGTTGGATATCAAATTCCCTATAATCTCCAAGTCGAACTCCTGTAGCCTGAGATGTAGTCTATATTACGGAAGATCCTTATGTTCCTCAATTCGGGAAAGGTGCAAAAATTATGATCCACCCTGAACCTCTATCGGAGGTGAAGATGTCAGAATCATGGGTCTCCGCAGTTGAGGTTGATCAAAATACTTCTGGAAACAATGATGAAGAGTTGCAGGTGGCCTCAGAAGAGTGGGAAGAAGGCTGTCAAGACACAGCTAACGAGCTCGAGGAGATAAATCTTGGAGACGAAGCCGATCCCAAACCCACTTTCATTTTAGCAAATATGTCTCCAAACGAGAAATAAGATTTCACTACTTTCTTACAAGAAAACTGAGACGTCTTTGCTTGACATTACCATGAGATGCCGGGTTTAGACCCTTAAGACATTGTTCACTGTCTCCTCATTGATACGACTGTCAAACCTGTCAAGTAGAAATCAAGAAGGTTCAGGCTTGACCTTGAAATGTAAATAGATGTCGAAGTAACCAAACTCAGACAAGCAGGCTTCATTCATGAGGTCAAGTACCCGAAATGGCTAGCAAATGTTGATCCAATCAAGAAGAAGAGTGGCCAAATCAAGGTTTGCATAAACTTTCGCGACTTGAATTCCCCTTGTCTTAAGGATGACTTCTCGTCGTCGTTCACCTAGATGCTCATCAACTCTACGACTCATTGTCAAATCTTTTCCTTCATGGACAGGTGCTTTAGTTATAATCACATACGGATGGCCTCCGAAGATGAGGAATCCACTGCGTTCGTAACTCCAAAAGGGATCTTCTGTTACACAATGATGCCTTTTGGATTAAAGAATGCTGGTGCCACATACCAAAGAGCAATAACAACGATCTTCGAAGACATGATGCACAAGGAGGTGGAGTGTTATGTAGATGATTTGGTAGTAAAATCTGAAGAGAAGGATGCTCACATGAGAGACCTTGAAAAGATGCTCAAGCGACTATGCCTTCATCAACTTAAAATGAACCCGCTGAAATGCACTTTTGGCATGTGTTCGAGAAATTCTTAGGGTTCATTGTTAGACACCGAGGGCTTGAGGTTGACCTAGTCAAGATTAAGGCGATACAAGAAATGTCGTCACCAACTACACTACGAGAACTACGTTCTCTTCAAGGACAGCTAGCATACATCTGCAGAATCATCTCAAACTTCTCAGGTCGCTGTAAACCCTTTACGTACTTGTTAAAGAAGGATACCCATTCATTTGGGATGAAGCATGTTAGGCAGCCCTTGATGACATCAAGCATTATTTACTCAATCCTTCAGTTCTCTCTGCATCGATATTGGGAAAACCTCTCATCCTGTACGTGACCACTTTAGACGAGTCACTTGAGGCATTGTTGCATAGAACAATGACGAAGGAAAAGAAATGACACTGTAATATCTCAGCCGCAAGATGCAAAGGGCCGAGAAGAATTATCCTCAATAGAGAAGATGTGCTTGGCCTTAATCTTTGCAGTACAAAAACTCTGTCATTAATTGCTTGGTCATGAAGTGAAACTTATATCAAAAGCAGATCTTGTAAAATTTCTCATGACACGCCCATGTTTGTCAAGACGTCTCGCTAAGTGGGCATTACTGCTGTTGGAATTCGACATCACGTATGTCCCACAATAGGCCATCAAGGGCCAGGCCTTGGCTGATTTTCTTGCGGCACACCTCGTACCGATGGAATCTCCCTTATCAAGCAACCTCCCTGATGAAGATTGTGTAGAGCTTGCTCACGTGTGGGAATTGTACCTTGATAGAGCCTTCAAATAAGACTGAGGAGGTGCTAGAGTGGTATTCCTAACCCCAAAAGAAGGAGTATTTCCACTTTCTTTCTCTCTCGCCGAAGCCGGTTCTCATAACGACGCAGAATATCAGGCCCTTATAATTAGGTTGGAGATAGCCTTCAACCTCAACTTGGAGCAGCTCAAGATCTATGGCAACTCTGAGTTGGTTATCCGACAGCTCAAAGGGATCTATGACGTGAGAAAAGACACTCTCAAGCCCTATCATGATACCATAAAATTGTATATGGCCCAATTCTAGGACGTATCCTTGAGTCACATCCCCAAGACGCTAAACTCGCATGCTGATGCACTTGCAAAACTTGGGGCTACGATTCAATTATCCTCATCAGGACCTACGCTTTTCTGGGTGGCAGAATGAAGACATATTGAACTAAGAACCAAGGTAGACACATATGATGAGAGAAATATCTTCCCCGACTGCCCTCCTTATCCATTCAGAACACTTCTATCAGCTAAAGTAATCAAGACTGAACAAGAAATGGCACAGAGTCAAGGAGCTAAGGTTCGAAACCAAGAACCATAATTCTTTGAGCCCATGTGCGTGGAAATTAAGCAGGTAGAAGATTGGAGAGAGCCCATCACTAGTTTCTTAAAACATAGCAGGCTCTCAAAAGATCGTGCCGAACACAATAGTATACGTCGAATGTCTACCAAGTATACTCTCCTAGAAGGAGATTCTCTCTTTAGACGTTCATTTGACAGTATTCTTCTTAGATGTGTGGACGTGCAAGAGGCAAATAAGGTGTGAGAAGAAGTACACTCAAGCATTTGGGGACTGCACCAGTCCGGTCCGAAGTCCTATGAACGGATTAAAAGATTGGGGTATTATTGGCCTTCCGTGTTTTGCTGATTCTTAAAACTATGCTAAGAAGTACCAGGTGTGCCAAATCCATCCAAGCCTTGTTCACCAGCCTTCAGAGCCCTTACACCCTACAGTGGCGTTATGGCCCTTTTCACAATGGGTTATGGACATTGTAGGGCCTATTGACCCTCATTCGACAATGGGTCATATCTTTATTCTAGTTGCAACAGATTATTTCTCCAAGTGGGCTGAAGCGGTCCCCCTCAAGCAAGTTTCTAGGACAACAGTGGCTAACTTCGTTCGACATCACATTATATACCGGTTTGGGGTGCCTGACCAGATTATCTCTGACAATGGCCCTCAATTTCGAAGTCACCACATCGATTGCTTGGTTAACCAGTTCGGTTTCTAGTGGAGATACTCAACTATGTACCACCCTCTGGCGAATGGCTTGGTTGAGGCATTCAATAAGACTCTATGTAATGTTTTATGAAAATCGGTATCAAAGATGAAGAAGAACTGGCACGAGAAGTTTCCCGGAGCACTATGGGCTTATCATACTACTACACGAAATGCTACTGATTCCACTCCTTACTCTCTAGTATGTGGGGGTGAAGTAGTTTTACCCCTCGAAATTCAAATCCCTTCATTACATGTAGCTATACATTAAGGACTGACCGAAGATGAGAGAGTCAAACTTTGGTATCAAGAATTGGATGCACATGATGATTAGAGGCTCAGCAGAACCTTGAACTCAACCAAAGGAGAATGAAAAGGCTTTTGACAAGTCAGTCAAAGTCCGCTCATTCGCTCGTAGGGATCTACTTCTGACCATCAAGAGGCCGATTGTTGTGCATGGATGTCGTAAAGGGAAGTTTGAACCCAAGTAGGAAGGTCCTTTTATAGTAAAAAAGTTTCACCAAATGGAGCTTACATACTCGCACATCCTATTGGAGAGGAGGCAATGTCCCCTATCAATGGTCGGTACCTAAAGAAGTACTATCCATGATGCATATTCAAGAAAAGAGACTCAATACAAAGCAAGAAAGACCGTCCGAACAAAGTTTAAACTATTTTTATTGCAGTAAAAAGAAGTTACAAGTTACAAGCTAAAAAGCCCATTATTAGGGAAGTTACAAGTCTTTTGCATTTGAGAATAAGAGGACAGATACAAACCAAAACCCGTAGTGTTGCTGTTGCATCTGAGGATAAGAGCACGGTTATAGGCCCAAAGAAATGCTCTCCTCATGAAGAAGAAGCAAACCCACCAAAGAAATGCTCTCCTCGTGAAGAAGAAGCAAACCAACCAAAGAAATTCTCTCCTCATGGAGAAGAAGCAAACCCACCAAAGAAACACCCTCATCATGAAGAAGAAACAAAACCACTTGGAGAGTCAGCTTCAATTCATCTGACGAGTGTATCAAACATACAAAGACGACTTCTTTGGCAACGAACTAGCCTATGATGGGGAGCAAACCCTGTTCACAATGGATGCCCTTCCATAGAACAACATGGACTTCACTGTTGTGTTGGAGGACTTGGCTTCCAACGGGCATTATAAGCCAGGATTTACCACTCGTCACCACCCTTTGCCTACCCAAGTCAGCGCCGTGCGCGAATGTCGCCACACATGACTCATCGCTCTGCACAACAGTTCCCACCTGTGACTCATCATGCAAGCAACTCCGTGCACATTATGACTCTGATCATGCATTGATAAGCACCGTCTGAGGCCAGCGCCGACTGTGTCTTCCAAAGGCTAGCGTCGGTTGTGCTGCTAACTCCTAGTGTTGGCTATCTTATTGAGGACCAGTGTCGGCTGTGTTTCCAGAAGCCGTGCGTCGATTGCGCTTACAAAGGTCTATTGCCAGCTGTGATTTCAGAAGCTTAGCGCCAACTGTGTTTTCAGAGATCTAGCGTTAGTTGTGCACTCAAAGCTTAGTACTGGCTGCATTTGCTAATGCCTAGTGCCGTTTGTGTTTATCAACACCTGTCGCTAGCTATGTCCATCAAAGCTTAACGCTGACTGTGTCTGCTAAGGCCTAGCTCTGACTGTGTTTACTAACGCCTGTCGTCGATTGTGTTTGCCAGCATCTAGCGCCGGCTGTGTTTTCAAAGACAATTATTGCTTGTGCCCAAATCTCTCACATGTGCCACAGATGCTGCGCGTGACACCTCGAGCCCTGCTACACTGCCTGACAACCATCGCCTGCCCTGACACACGACTCACACGTGTGGATGGCAACTATTTGCCTCCCAATGGTTACACACCTTCCTTGCAACCGTTGACCAGTAGCGACGACTTGTCTCCCCTGACCCTTCGGTTCTTGTCAAAAACTCTATTCTGTTAACGAAAATCCTCTGCAACATCCCCCAAGTTACCATGAAAACCACTGCACCTATTGGAAAACCACAAAAAACTAGCAAAAGTTCACCTAGCAGTCCCTCACTGCAACTTTCGCCCTTTTTTTCGGCAAAATCAATGCCGGAAACACGACAAACTCTTCAAAATCATGGCTAGAAGCTCTCTGTTGTCCCTGAAAACTCACTGTTTCCACGACAAAACTCCCTAGTGGCTTCGCTACGCTCACTCCAAACTCCTGCAACTTCATCGCAACCTCCCTTGTGTACTGGCGAACTCCGACCAATCTTGCTGAAATCCCCTTTTGCTCACCCAACCTTTTGCTAGAAATCCCCTTCGCACTGTTAAAATCGTATTTACTTTAAGTTTTTACCTTTGGTGAAAAAGTGAAAATCGGGTTTACCCCCTTTATATAGCCAACGCTTTCCTTAAAAGCCCCTTTAAGATTGGGAACCTCAGCCATGTCCAGGGAGGCCAAAAGCCAATGGGCCAGATCGGGTCGGGTTCTGTCCTGAGGCCCAAGGCAAGTTTTACTGCCGCCTGTAAAATCCCATTCCAACAGAAGCTAGGACCGGGGTTGGGCTCGGGTCAGGGCTCGAATCCTAATCTACGCTCAGCGCCGACTGTGTTGTTGAAACTACCCAGCGCTGACCGTATCCTCAGCAACCCCAACGCTGGCTGTGTCCTCAGTAACTGCAGCACTGCCTGCATTCTCAGTGACTCAGTGCTGGCTGTGTTCAAAATACAATGTGGTCTGTCCTCAGCACCGGCTGTGTTTTCAACCACCCAGCGCCAGCTGAGTGTTCAAAAAATAATATTGGTCGTTCTCAGTGTTGGCTGTGTTTTCAACCACCCAGCGCCGCCTGAGTATTTAAGAGGTAATGTTCGCTGTGCTTTATGCCAGCTGTGTTCTCAATAGTCAATTTCCACACACCCTATATTACTGTCTTCCTCAGTAAAGTTGCACCTTGACTGCGACTCATTATACCCAGCAGAGTCGTACCCAGGTCGTTCAATTCAGGCCATGACTTCTCGTCCTCAGTAGGAGTCATACTTGTACTGTAGCTCATTATTCCCAATGGAGTTAGGGTCATTTTTATTACTGAAACGCCCAGTGGGTCTGGTTCACGCCTATCTGGGTCATCTTCAATGAATTTTTACCATTTTTCACCTATAAGAGACTCATACTTGTCTCCTAAACCCCCAGTGAAGTTAGCTTCTGTCTAAACCCTATATTAACCTTAACCATTTTATCCCTACGGAGTCAGATTGCCATCTATAGGATTATTCCCATAAAGCCTCACCTACATGGCGACCCACATCTGTTCCACGCTGCAGGACCTTAAACTGCATAGCTTTGGTCCACGCTGCATGACCTTCAACTGCATGGCTATGGTCCACGCTGCATGACCTTAAATTGCACAACTTTAGTCCATGCAGCATGACCTTAAACTGCATAGCTTTGGTCCACGTTGCATGACCTTAAACAACGTGGCTATGGTCGATGTTGGATGACCTTAAACTGCAGAACTTTGGTCCATGCTGCATGACCTTAGACTGCTTAGCTTTGGTCCGTGCTGCATGACCTTAAATTACACGGCTTTGGTCCGCGCTGCATAACCATAAACTGTAGTGTAAGTCTAATTGCACCACCCTAAACTGCACGGTCCAAACTATATGACCCTAAACTATAGTATACGTCCTGACTGCATGATGATAAAAGGCTCAACACCATGGTTCAAACTATATGACCTTAAACTGCAGTGGAGGTCTAGTTGCACGACCTTAAACTGTATGGTCCTAGTTACATGACTTTAAACTACATAACTACGGTCCAAGCTATATGAACCTAAACCTAAAAGAGTCCCTTGAGGATTTTATCCATCGATTTTGCGGGACGACGATGCCAGTCATCGAATGTCCACTTACAGACCCAGCTAAAATCCCTATGGCCTTAGAAAACACAGCTCCTGAATACAAGACCTTCTTTAGCCGGGGACTTATCCCCACTCTTTGGACTCCATGATCGAGCGGGTGGTGAGTTATGGACACCCCTCAGTACTAGGCCCAATAACAAATCCATCACGACTCCCCAAAATAAAATTAAGAGCAATGGCAAGGGGAAAGAATCCGGTCAGGTTAACAAAATTGTCGTTAACGGACGGGCTCAGGGTTCAGCCACCCAGCACAATAATAAGAATCAAAATCAAAGGGGTCAGTCCAGAGCTAATGCTCAAAATAACAACCGAAGGTGAGAGGACAACTTCACTCCTCTTAAAGACTCGTTAAAAAAAGTGTTGGAGTTACTCTTGAAGAAAAACATGGTCACCATCTGAACCACCATTTGAGGTTAAAGATAAGAGCAGGTGGTGCAAGTGGCATAGAAACCATGCCTATGATACCCAAAACTGTTTCTACTTGAAGCGGGTGATTCAAGGGTTGATTCTAAAAACCAAGATGTTGAAGAACCTAACCAAAAGATGGGTATCTTCACAAACCCTCTCCCAAAAAATACGGCCACAACGACCAAAGAAACAGAAGCTCCAAGCAACTCAAACGAAGATGTTATCATTCACATGATCGAAAATGGAGGCGAAGAAGATGATCCCAACCAATTCATATTTGCCTGTGATCATCATCTCCAAGAAGTTGAGGAAGATCTTTTGAGTCTTCTTAAAGAAAACTCTTTGTTCCTGAATTCTGATGATCCTCCTAAGTGGGACCAGTATGACAAAGATGTTACCCTCGATATTGAAATGGTCAAAGCTGATAAAATGGATCATCTTCCAAACAAGGGGCGAAAACCCCCATGGTCTCCCATTACTCTCGCTAGGGCTGATCCTATCGAGCTCCAGACTGGCGAAGTTGATTCCTTAACTAGAAGAGGTTGATTGTTCAAACCCATCCAACTGATCGCGGACACACTTGATGAAAGAATGGGAGTCACTTCAACAACCAAACCACCAGCAAGAGTTGCAGATCACGACCCTAATAAAAGAACTCCAAGATCCACAACCACCTATGATCTACCAACTCATCTCGGGGAGGATCCAGGCTCAATTCTCCATTTTGGAGTTGCTCGCAAATTCACCGGCACATAGAGTGCAAATTGAAAAGGTTCTTGCTAAGACCCATATCCCGAGCAACACAACCGGATGAGTTGTGCGGGATGATCAACCAACCAATGGCACCAAAGTCAATCATATTCACGAACGATGACATCTCGGCTAATGTCAATTGCTTTCATGTCCAGCCTCTTCATATCACTATTTTCATGAAAGGATATGAGTTAAGGAGAGTGTTGGTCGATAATGGGGCACCCTTGAATATATGCCTTATGAAAACAGTGAAGCAGAGAGGCGAAATCCCAGGTGACTTCGAACCGTGCCAGTTAACCATCGCTGCATATGATGGGATAAAGAGGCAGGCTGAGTGCATATTGCCTCCCACACTCAAGATTGGTCCCACCATTCAGTATGTAAAGTTTTATGTGCATAAAACCTTCTTTTCAACATGCTGCTAGGAAGACCCTGGCTGCACGAAAACCTCGTGGTCACTTCCACGCTACATCAATGCCTAAAATTTCCAACAAAAAATGTCGTCGCAAAGGTATGCGTTGAACCCCTTGCTTTTCTGAATTCTAGCATCCATAACGGGAAGCTAACTGTAGGGTTCGAGCTCGAAGAAATCTCGCTTGTTTCCTTCAAGCAAGCAGATTGTGCCACTTTATGTCTAGAGTCCAGCAACCACGGTCCTCAAATTTTGCAAAATTCCGCATCGATGGAGGAGATTATTCAATGCTAACATCGATACGGCTTCGGGTCCCTCGAAGCTTGGCACATGCCCCTCTCCCAAGGCTTCCAACCAGGTCAAGGCATCATGGAGGCAATTTTTGCATCACCCCAAGCCAAAACTGAGAAGGGAGATCGAAGAGGACTCGGGTGTTCTCTCACCCTATTTCAAAGCAGGGTGAAGCCTTCAAGCTATCTGGGCTTTGTATCTGGATGAATTCAAAGCCTTGATCCTCTCGATGCCCGTCCTCCAAAATGGCCGAAGGTGATCCTCGAATCCCCAACCCGCATCTCAACACACACAAGGACTAGGAATTGAAGACCTATTTGCTGACCTAGATCTAGAGGAGGTGTGCACGATTGACTCTAACACAGCCAAGGGTGCTCATTCACCAACATCAACCCAGGGACGGAATTGGTCGATCACTCCTTTATCTCGAGAATCATTGGAAGCATACTAGCGGTACCTTCAAGTCCCGGTGCCAAAAACCAAATAAGAGCGGGGTGGCCATCTAACCACCCTGCGCATCCTGTCCCCAACATTTTTCTCACGAGGCTCACAAGGGACACCTCTTGCGATATTTCAAAAACCATGGAAAATTCAAAACATGATAATACTGAAATAATTTTAAAAACTGACGTTCACTCAAGATAGCCCAATAACAATGCATAAGACCCAAGACAATGAATTGGACACCCAAGATGAAGATCAAGAGAGCTAAGAGTATGAAGAAATTTCTCAACCTGAGGAAGTTACTTCTCATGTTTAGCAATTCAAGAACAGGTTCAATGGTTACCCAATGGCTATCATCGAAGAGACGATTGATGTGAACCTAGGAATTGAGAAGGACTCAAGGTTAACCAAGATTAAAACCTCCTTGTCTTTTGAGGAGCAGGAAATTGTGATTTCCTTTCTCAAGGAATGTTGTGATGTCTTCGCCTGGTCATACAATGATATGTTGGGGATCGATCCCACATTGGTGCAACATCACCTAATATTCAACGGAGGGCTAAAGCCTGTAAGGCAGAAACTCTGATGTCAAAAGAGCCACCTTGAACTCAAGATCAAATAAGAAATCGAAAAATTGCTCAAGGAGAGGTTCATTACTCCTGTCGATTATTTAGAATGGTTGGCAAACATAGTGATTGTACCCAAGAAAGAAGGGAGGATTCGAGTGTGTGTCGATTATAGAGACCTCAACAAGGCATGTCCCAAGGACAATTTTTCATTACTAAACATCGATACCTTGGTCGACAACACTGCGGGTCACGAGATGTTGTCATTCATGGATAGCTTCTCGGGTTACAACCAAATCCTCATGGCAGAAGAAGACCAAACCAAAATGTCATTCATAATGCAATGGGGAACCTACTGTTACAAAGTCATGCCCTTCGGGCTCAAAACCACAGGAGCAACTTATCAACGGGTAATGACTAACATCTTCCACGATTTAATGCATAGCATCATGGAAGACAATGTCGACGATATTCTTGTCCAGTCGAAGATCAGGTGTGATCATCTCACCAACCTGCGAACCATTTTCAAAAGACTTCAGAAATATCAACTCAAACTCAATCCATAGAAATGTTCTTTTGGAGTTGAATCTGGCAAATTACTAGGCTTTATAGTAAGCTAAAGAGGCATTGAGGTGGACCCGTCGAAAATACGAGCCATCACTGAAATGCCTCCTCCCCGGAATATCAGAGAAATCTGTGGGCTTCAAGGTTGCATGCAAGCCATAAGGAGTTTTATTTCACAACTGATAGACAAGTACGCACAATTCAATAGACTCCTTAAGAAAGATACCCCATTCATATGGGATAATGAATGCCAAGAGGCGTTTGACCAAATTAAGGAGAACCTCATAAAACCTCCCATCCTTAGCCCTCCTTGTCCAGACAAACCCTTATTCCTATACATGTCAGTGGAAGACAAAATCATGGGGGCAATGTTAGGATAATATAACGACCATGGAAAAGAACAAAGGATATGCTACATCAGCAAAACCATGGTCAACTATAAGATGCACGGATGTGGAGAAACACTGCTTAACACTTGTGTGGGCCATGCAGAAACTAAGACATGTCTTATCTCATTCAGTCAAGCTCATATAAATAATTGACCCACTCAAGTACCTATGGGAGAGGCCGGTCCTCAACGGACGCTTGGCAAAGTAGAGAATGCTATTGAGCGAGTTCTAGATCAAGTATGTCACTCAAAAATCAGTCAAAGGACAAGTCATTGTTGACCACTTAACCAAACACGCACTGCCAGACAACATTGCCGTCAACACGGATCTCCCTGATGAGAACCTCTTCACAATTGAGGACTCAATTTGGGAGCTATACTTTGACGGTGTAAAGAATGAATACGGGTCAGGTATAGCAATCATATTATGCCCACCCGAGAAGATTTTAATGCTAATAGCCATCAGATTGAATTTCCTATGTACTAATAACATCGCTGAATGTGAAGCCTTGATATTCGGGCTGGAGAATGCTATGGGAATGAAAATCCAGCAAATACGAGTGATTGGTGGCTCCTTACTCGTAATAAACCAAGCTCAAGGGATTTGGAAGGCAAAAGAAGAGAAGTTAAAACCCTATCAGGAAAAGGTGGAAAAGATGATTCCATTCTTTAAGAAAATCACCTTTCAGCATGTAACTAGGGAAAATATTCGATTCATCGACACCCTTGCAACCCATGCTGCAATCAATGATATTCCTCCAGAAATCACCACAATTCCATTTTATATCAGGAACAAACATGACCCTTCCCCACCAAGGATAGAAAAATAAATAGCGCATGAGAATGATGGGGAAGTGTCTCTCGTGGCTTCAAATGCGCTAGTTAAGGCAACACCATGGTTCCAC